>NC_048567.1:83784862-83862362 GCF_013265735.2 Oncorhynchus mykiss | reverse complement strand
TAGTATTCTGAACAATAGGCCTATCATGAAGTTGGTTAGAGTATTCTGAACTTTAGGCCTATCATGAAGTTGGTTAGAGTATTCTGAACATTAGGCCTATCATGAAGTTGGTTAGAGTATTCTGAACATTAGGCCTATCATGAAGTTGGTTAGAGTATTCTGAACATTAGGCCAATCATGAAGTTGGTTAGAGTATTCTGAACATTAGGCCTATCATGAAGTTGGTTAGAGTATTCTGAACAATAGGCCTATCATGAAGTTGGTTAGAGTATTCTGAACATTAGGCCTATCATGAAGTTGGTTAGAGTATTCTGAACAATAGGCCTATCATGAAGTTGGTTAGAGTATTCTGAACATTAGGCCTATCATGAAGTTGGTTAGAGTATTCTGAACATTAGGCCTATCATGAAGTTGGTTAGAGTATTCTGAACATTAGGCCTATCATGAAGTTGGTTAGAGTATTCTGAACATTAGGCCTATCATGAAGTTGGTTAGAGTATTCTGAACATTAGGCCTATCATGAAGTTGGTTAGAGTATTCTGAACATTAGGCCTATCATGAAGTTGGTTAGAGTATTCTGAACATTAGGCCTATCATGAAGTTGGTGTTCCTAGCAGTGGAAGAGCAGAGGGTTGTACGAATCATAAAGCCTGTGGCATCAGTGGAGTAAGAGAGAATTCTAATATACTATAACTAAATAAACCTTAACCCAACCTTCATATAACTAAATAAACCTCAACCCAACAGTCATATAACTAAATATACCTCAACCCAACAGCCATAGTAATTTATATACTATAACTAAATATACCTTAACCCAACAGCCATAGTAATTTATATACTATAACTAAATAAACCTCAAGCCAACAGTCATATAACTAAATATACCTCAACCCAACAGCCATAGTAATTTATATACTATAACTAAATAAACCTTAACCCAACAGCCATAGTAATTTATATACTATAACTAAATATAGCAAATGACTGAACACACACAAATCTGATTTGGGTCACTTATAATTTGCTGTTTGGAGTCAATATTCCAAACATTTGAAAAATGAAAAATTATTTTAGCATTAAGGCCTACCGTAAGAACAAAGACTATATTTGTTCAAAAACACAGAGCTAGCTATTTAGCTAGAAACATAACAAACTTATGCTAGCTACTTTGCACTAGTGATATCTTCTAAATGGCTTATTTTATCAGTGAAAAAGCATTTGTAAGACTATAGGAAACAGGTATTGAATTTACAAGTGTTATTTTGACAACATTTGCGTAATTCAGCTTATTCATATAAAACTGGTTGCAAGGCAATTAAAGGTGCAATACGCAAAAATCGCTCCGCCATTTCCTGGTTGCTGAAATTCTAATAGTTTGTCGAATTTCAGTTTGTGACAAAACGAGGAGTCATTGTGCAGAAAATCATTGTACCATCTAAACCGCTGTGAAATATATTTTCCATAAGCAAAAAATATTGTATTTTCAACTGTTTGAAGCTGGTGGACAAAACCGAAAGTAAGAGATGCAAAAATGAAACTTAAAGGGAAGCATAGAAATAGAGCACGTAGAACCGATCTACCGCTTCTTAGACTTGCTTTCAATGAGAGTGACAGATCTATAACACACATGTCAATGTGAATTTGGTTCCCCAAAAAGTAACATATAGCTGTTTTAAGTTCAGTTTTGAAACGCCACGTTAACCAATAGGAGTACTGGATATTGTACAAGGTATCACACACTAAACAGAAATATAAACGCAACATGTAACAATTTCAAAGATTTTACTGAGTTACACTTCATTTCAGGAAATGAGTCCATTTAAATACATTCATTAGGCCCTAATCTATGGATTTCACATGACTGGGAATACATTCATTAGGCCCTAATCTATGGATTTCACATGACTGGGAATACATTCATTAGGCCCTAATCTATGGATTTCACATGACTGGGAATACATTCATTAGGCCCTAATCTATGGATTTCACATGACCGGGAATACATTCATTAGGCCCTAATCTATGGATTTCACATGACTGGGAATACATTCATTAGGCCCTAATCTATGGATTTCACATGACTGGGAATACATTCATTAGGCCCTAATCTATGGATTTCACATGACTGGGAATACAGATTTGTTTCTGTTGGTCACCGATACCTAAAATAAAAAAGATCAACATTTTCCTGTGTATCAAGAATGGTCCCAAATGACATCCAAAGGACATCCAGGACAACCTGACAACTGTGGGAAGCACTGGCGTCAACATGGGCCAGCATCCCTGTGGAACGCTTTTGACACCTTGTAGAGTCCATGCCCTGATGAATTGTCAATGCTGACAGTTCTGTAAATGGCTTAAGTTCAGATGTCCAACCATACTCCCAACCATACTCTTCCCAGCAGCCTTGAGTCATGTTGATCAGTCAACTCTCTCAAAGTCAGTAAAAGGACACAGTGTACAGACTGACAGGCATCACTCAGGGCTGAAGACTAGAGACGCATCTGTCTCTTCCTGATCAACAGCCGACCTTAACACCTGTACTGTACACACACTACATGACCAAAAACTATGTGGACAGCTGCTCGTCCAAACATCTCATTCCAAAATCACGGGCATTAATATGGAGTCCACCTTTGTTGCTATAACAGCCTCCACTCTTCTGGGAAGGCTTTCCACTAGATGTTGGAACATTGCTACTATAACAGCCTCCACTCTTCTGGGAATGCTTTCCACTAGATGTTGGAACATTGCTGCTATAACAGCCTCCACTCTTCTGGGAATGCTTTCCACTAGATGTTGGAACATTGCTGCTATAACAGCCTCCTCTTCTGGGAATGCTTTCCACTAGATGTTGGAACAGAGCTGTGTCAACCTACATAGACTGAGGCAGAGCTGTGAACCTACATAGACTGAGGCAGAGCTGTGTCAACCTACATAGACTGAGGCAGAGCTGTGTCAACTCACATTGACTGAGGCATAGCTGTGAACCTACATAGTGTCATGACGTTGGCCTGGGGGGTAGGTTTATGACAGTCATAAATACCTCTTCCCCCCTTTTTCCTCTCTCTACTCTACTGATGTTACATTTGCAAAACCCCTTGGTTAACAGAGATTCTGGGAACATCAGAAGGTGGGGGGGGGGGGGGAAATGAACTATATTCTGGTAATCCGACCAATTGAACATATGCGGTGGTACTTAATGAATATGATGTCAGTTCGGTTGTCATCTGGGACATTCTCATCAATGATAAGATGACATAAACTCTACAGTGGAAAGTCTGCACATTGTAGTTATCGGAGTCACATGGAATTGTTGTTCAATTTAAATGTTTGAATATAAAATGATTGGTGAAGAGATGAAATGTAATTTTAGCTTCCAAATGAGAGATTTGGGTTTTCATAAGATAGGGAGGGCCCTGCTCAATTAGTGGCCCGCCCCTGTGAAGGGACATGGGCTATAAAACTTTTCAAACACGCCCTCCTCTCCCTTCCTATATAAAGCCTTGACTGTGATGACAGACCACATACAAACAGCCCGTCTCAACGGCCACCAATCCTCTCTGCTGTACTGTGATGACAGACCACATACTAACGGCCCGTCTCAACGGCCACCAATCCTCTCTGCTGTACTGTGATGACAGACCACATACTAACGGCCCGTCTCAACGGGCACCAACCCTCTCTGCTGTACTGTGATGACAGACTGCTCTGCTGCAGAATGTCAATGGCTTTTAATACCCTCCCTCTTGGGATGTTTTCATATTCTAAGCGATTTAATCTTTTCATCCCTGTTGTGGCTGCCCACCCCCCTCTGCTGCTCAGAGCAGACCACGGCCACATAACGATGGCTGCCCATCCCCCTCTGCTGCTCAGAGCAGACCACGGCCACATGACGATGGCTAGTAATCCCTTTGGTATTTCAGAAAAACAACTCTGAAATTATATAAATAATTGTATGTCTGTGTCATCGCTCCAGTGTCTCATCCATCTGCAGCCGGAGCAGTGTCTAGTCCATCTGCAGCCGGAGCAGTGTCTCGTCCATCTGCAGCCGGAGCCGTGTCTCGTCCATCTGCAGCCGGAGCCGTGTCTCGTCCATCTGCAGCCGGAGCCGTGTCTCGTCCATCTGCAGCCGGAGACGTGTCTGCAGTGTCTTATCCATCTGCAGCCGGAGCAGTGTCTCATCCATCTGCAGTCGGAGAAGTGTCTCATCCATCTGCAGTCGGAGAAGTGTCTCATCCATCTGCAGTCGGAGAATTGTCTTATCGATCTGCAGTCGGAGCAGTGTCCTATCGATCTGCAGTCGGAGCAGTGTCTCATCCATCTGCAGTCGGAGCAGTGTCTCATCCATCTGCAGTCGGAGCAGTGTCTCATCCATCTGCAGTCGGAGCAGTGTCTCATCCATCTGCAGTCGGAGCAGTGTCTCATCCATCTGCAGTCGGAGCAGTGTCTCATCCATCTGCAGTCGGAGAAGTGTCTCATCCATCTGCAGTCGGAGAAGTGTCTCATCCATCTGCAGTCGGAGCAGTGTCTCATCCATCTGCAGTCGGAGCAGTGTCTCATCCATCTGCAGTCGGAGCAGTGTCTCATCCATCTGCAGTCGGAGCAGTGTCTCATCCATCTGCAGTCGGAGCAGTGTCTCATCCATCTGCAGTCGGAGAAGTGTCTCATCCATCTGCAGTCGGAGAAGTGTCTCATCCATCTGCAGTCGGAGAAGTCTCATCCATCTGCAGTCGGAGAAGTGTCTCATCCATCTGCAGTCGGAGCAGTGTCTCATCCATCTGCAGTCGGGGAAGTGTCTCATCCATCTGCAGTCGGAGAAGTGTCTCATCCATCTGCAGTCGGAGAAGTGTCTCATCCATCTGCAGTCGGAGAAGTGTCTCATCCATCTGCAGTCGGAGAAGTGTCTCATCCATCTGCAGTCGAGAAGTGTCTCCTCCATCTGCAGTGGAGAAGTGTCTCCTCCATCTGCAGTCGGAGAATTGTCTTATCCATCTGCAGTCGGAGAAGTGTCTTATCCATCTGCAGTCGGAGAAGTGTCTTATACATCTGCAGTCGAGAAGTGTCTCATCCATCTGCAGTCGAGAAGTGTCTCATCCATCTGCAGTCGGAGCAGTGTCTCATCCACCTGCAGTCGGAGCAGTGTCTCATCCACCTGCAGTCGGAGAAGTGTCTTATCCATCTGCAGTCGAGAAGTGTCTCATCCATCTGCAGTCGAGAAGTGTCTCATCCATCTGCAGTCGGAGCAGTGTCTCATCCACCTGCAGTCGGAGCAGTGTCTCATCCATCTGCAGTCGGAGAAGTGTCATCCATCTGCAGTCGGAGAAGTGTCTTATCCATCTGCAGTCGGAGAAGTGTCTTATCCATCTGCAGTCGAGAAGTGTCTCATCCATCTGCAGTCGAGAAGTGTCTCATCCATCTGCAGTCGGAGCAGTGTCTCATCCACCTGCAGTCGGAGCAGTGTCTCATCCACCTGCAGTCGGAGAAGTGTCTTATCCATCTGCAGTCGAGAAGTGTCTCATCCATCTGCAGTCGAGAAGTGTCTCATCCATCTGCAGTCGGAGCAGTGTCTCATCCACCTGCAGTCGGAGCAGTGTCTCATCCATCTGCAGTCGGAGAAGTGTCATCCATCTGCAGTCGGAGAAGTGTCATCCATCTGCAGTCGGAGAAGTGTCTCATCCATCTGCAGTCAAGAAGTGTCTCATCCATCTGCAGTCAAGAAGTGTCTCATCCATCTGCAGTCGGAGAAGTGTCTCATCCATCTGCAGTCGGAGAAGTGTCTCATCCATCTGCAGTCGAGAAGAGTCTCATCCATCTGCAGTCGAGAAGTGTCTCATCCATCTGCAGTCGAGAAGTGTCTCATCCATCTGCAGTCGAGAAGTGTCTCATCCATCTGCAGCCGGAGCAGTGTCTTATCCATCTGCAGTCGGAGCAGTGTCTTATCCATCTGCAGTCGGAGAAGTGTCTTATCCATCTGCAGTCGGAGAAGTGTCCTATCCATCTGCAGTCGAGAAGTGTCTCATCCATCTGCAGTCGGATAAGTGTCTTATCCATCTGCAGTCGGAGAAGTGTCCTATCCATCTGCAGCCGGAGCAGTGTCCTATTCATCTGCAGCCGGAGCAGTGCCTTATCCATCTGCAGCCGCAGCAGTGTCTTATCCATCTGCAGTCGGAGAAGTGTCTTATCCATCTGCAGCCGGAGCAGTGTCTTATCCATCTGCAGTCGGAGAAGTGTCTTATCCATCTGCAGTCGGAGAAGTGTCTATCCATCTGCAGTCGGATAAATGTCTTATCCATCTGCAGTCGGAGCAGTGTCTTATCCATCTGCAGTCGAGAAGTGTCTCATCCATCTGCAGTCGGAGAGGTGTCTTATCCATCTGCAGTCGGAGAAGTGTCTTATCCATCTGCAGTCGAGTAGTGTCTCATCCATCTGCAGTCGGAGCAGTGTCTCATCCATCTGCAGTCGGAGCAGTGTCTTATCCATCTGCAGTCGGAGCAGTGTCTCATCCATCTGCAGTCGGAGCAGTGTCTCATCCATCTGCAGTCGGAGCAGTGTCTCATCCATCTGCAGTCGGAGAAGTGTCCTATCCATCTGCAGCCGGAGCAGTGTCCTATCCATCTGCAGCCGGAGCAGTGTCTTATCCATCTGCCGCCGGAGCAGTGTCTTATCCATCTGCAGTCGGAGAAGTGTCTTATCCATCTGCAGCCGGAGCAGTGTCTTATCCATCTGCAGTCGGAGAAGTGTCTTATCCATCTGCAGTCGGAGAAGTGTCTATCCATCTGCAGTCGGAGAAGTGTCTTATCCATCTGCAGTCGGATAAGTGTCTTATCCATCTGCAGTCGAGTAGTGTCTCATCCATCTGCAGTCGGAGCAGTGTCTCATCCATCTGCAGTCGGAGCAGTGTCTCATCCATCTGCAGTCGGAGCAGTGTCTCATCCATCTGCAGTCGGAGCAGTGTCTCATCCATCTGCAGTCGGAGCAGTGTCTCATCCATCTGCAGTCGGAGCAGTGTCTCATCCATCTGCAGTCGGAGAAGTGTCATCCATCTGCAGTCGGAGAAGTGTCATCCATCTGCAGTCGGAGAAGTGTCTCATTCATCTGCAGTCGGAGATGTCTCTCATCCATCTGCAGTCGAGAAGTGTCTCATCCATCTGCAGTCGAGAAGTGTCTCATCCATCTGCAGTCGGAGAAGTGTCTCATCCATCTGCAGTCGAGAAGTGTCTCATCCATCTGCAGTCGAGAAGTGTCTCATCCATCTGCAGTCGGAGAAGTGTCTTATCCATCTGCAGTCGGAGAAGTGTCTTATCCATCTGCAGTCGGAGAAGTGTCTTATCCATCTGCAGTCGAGAAGTGTCTCATCCATCTGCAGTCGGATAAGTGTCTCATCCATCTGCAGTCGGAGAAGTGTCTTATCCATCTGCAGTCGGAGAAGTGTCTTATCCATCTGCAGTCGGAGAAGTGTCATATCCATCTGCAGTCGGAGAAGTGTCTTATCCATCTGCAGTCGGAGAAGTGTCCTATCCATCTGCAGCCGGAGCAGTGTCTTATCCATCTGCAGCCGGAGCAGTGTCTTATACATCTGCAGTTGGAGAAGTGTCTTATCCATCTGCAGTCAGAGCAGTGCCTGCAGTGTCTTATCCATCTGCAGCCGGAGCAGTGTCTCATCCATCTGCAGCTGGAGAAGTGTCCTATCCATCTGCAGCCGGAGCGGTGTCTTATCCATCTGCAGCCGGAGAGGTGTCTCATCCATCTGCAGCCGGAGCAGTGTCCTAATCATCTGCAGCCGGAGCAGTGTCCTATCCATCTGCAGCCGGAGCAGTGTCTTATCCATCTGCAGCCGGAGCAGTGTCCTATCCATCTGCAGCCGGAGCAGTGTCTCATCCATCTGCAGCCGGAGCAGTGTCTCATCCATCTGCAGCCGGAGCAGTGTCTCATCCATCTGCAGCCGGAGCAGTGTCTCATCCATCTGCAGTCGGAGCAGTGTCTCATCCATCTGCAGTCGGAGCAGTGTCTCATCCATCTGCAGTCGGAGCAGTGTCTCATCCATCTGCAGTCGGAGCAGTGTCTCATCCATCTGCAGTCGGAGCAGTGTCTCATCCATCTGCAGTCGGAGCAGTGTCTCATCCATCTGCAGTCGGAGCAGTGTCTCATCCATCTGCAGTCGGAGCAGTGTCTCATCCATCTGCAGTCGGAGCAGTGTCTCATCCATCTGCAGTCGGAGCAGTGTCTCATCCATCTGCAGTCGGAGTAGTGTCTCATCCATCTGCAGTTGGAGCAGTGTCTTATCCATCTGCAGATGGAGCAGTGTCTTATCCATCTGCAGATGGAGCAGTGTCTTATCCATCTGCAGTCGGAGAAGTGTCTTATCCATCTGCAGTCGGAGCAGTGTCCACAGTATTTGTGTGTGTTTGCTCCTTACCCATCTGTAGTTCGTTGATGGTCTCGACCAGGGACCAGTCAGGACTGTAGCCACAGTGGGACTTGTCCAACAAGCTGTCCAGAACCTGTCTGACCGTCTGTCTCTCGTCCACCATCATGGTTTTAGAGCTCTCATCTGACAGGTGCACTCTGATCACCAGCTTGAGGGGAGGAGACAGAGAGAGGGAGTCTTCACATCAGACTACTTATGTACAGTAGAATGGTTCAATAAAAGCTGATCACCAGCTAGAAGGGACCACACACAGACAGCAGGCTAACTTTACATCACATACATGTCACACACTGGATCACACTTTTTTTTACCCCTTTTTTTCCTCCAATTGTTAGTTACAGTCTTGTCCCATCGCTGAAACTCCCAACGTCCCCCGTTGTTTCATATTCTCTCCCAGATTAGTATTCGGATTAAGCTACATTTTCAACCAATTCTCCGCAGTAGAGAAGCTGTTCTCTCTTCCATATAAAGCAGTTATTCCTCTCAGCTCCAAAGCACTTTCTCAAAACAGGAACAGTCAGAATATCTCATAGTAAAGAACGAAAGAGGTAGAGAGAAGGAAAGAGAGTGAGGTAGAGAGTAAGAGCGAGAGGGTGAGAAAGAGAGTGAGAGAAAGAGGGAGAAAGTGAGGGAGAGAGAGAGAGTGAGGGAGAGAGAGAGAGTGAGGGAGAGAGAGAGAGAGAGAGAGAGTGAGGGAGAGAGAGAGAGAGAGAGAGTGAGTGAAGGGGAGAGAGAGAGTGAAGGAGAGAGAGAGAGTGAAGGAGAGAGAGAGAGTGAAGGAGAGAGAGAGAGTGAAGGAGAGAGAGAGAGTGAAGGAGAGAGAGAGAGTGAAGGAGAGAGAGAGAGTGAAGGAGAGAGAGAGAGTGAAGGGGAGATAGTGAGGGAGAGAGTGAGTGAGGGAGAGAGTGAGTGAGGGAGAGAGTGAGTGAGAGAGTGAGTGAGGGAGAGAGTGAGTGAGGGAGAGAGTGAGGGAGAGAGTGAGTGAGGGAGAGAGTGAGTGAAGGAGAGAGTGAGTGAGGGAGAGAGTGAGTGAGTGAGGGAGAGAGTGAGGGAGAGAGTGAGGGAGAGAGTGAGGGAGAGAGTGAGGGAGAGAGTGAGGGAGAGAGTGAGGGAGAGAGTGAGGGAGAGAGCGAGAGAGAGAGTGAGGGAGAGAGAGAGTGAGGGAGGGAGAGAGTGAGGGAGAGAGAGAGGGTGAAGGAGTGTGAGGGTGAGGTTGAGAGAGAGTGAGGGAGAGAGAGAGTGAGTTTGAGAGAGAGTGAGGTTGAGCGAGAGTGAGGTAGAGAGAGAGAGGGAGAGAAGGAGCGAGAGAGAGAGTGAGGGAGAGAGCCTGGGGTCCTGTCTGCAGTAACCTGAGCCATATAACAGAGTAGGGCATTTATCACTAATCCTCTGTACAGACCAGTGAAGCCATCTTGTGTGCAAACAAGGTCTATCCATTCCCCTGGGTAAAGCTGTTGCCATCACTTTTAACACAATCTAAGTATGCTTCACGATTCAAAGTGCATCACAGGTGAATCTCATGTGCATCAGGTGACAGAGGGTCAATCTCTGCTGCTGGATCTATCTAGTAGGTGTCAGTCAGGTAAACTCACCTGTTCATTTAGTAGGAGTAGCAGCTACCTGGTAGCATGAGTCAGTCAGGTAAACTCACCTGTTCAACCTGTCTATATAGTAGGAGTCAGTCAGGTAAACTCACCTTTTCAACCTGTCTATATAGTAGGAGTCAGTCAGGTAAACTCACCTGTTCAACCTGTCTATATAGTAGGAGTCAGTCAGGTAAACTCACCTTTTCAACCTGTCTATTTAGTAGGAGTAGCAGCTACCTGGTAGCATGAGTCAGTCAGGTAAACTCACCTGTTCAACCTGTCTATATAGTAGGAGTCAGTCAGGTAAACTCACCTTTTCAACCTGTCTATATAGTAGGAGTCAGTCAGGTAAACTCACCTGTTAGCATGAGTCAGTCAGGTAAACTCACCTGTTCAACCTGTCTATATAGTAGGAGTCAGTCAGGTAAACTCACCTGTTCAACCTGTCTATATAGTAGGAGTCAGTCAGGTAAACTCACCTGTTCAACCTGTCTATTTAGTAGGAGTAGCAGCTACCTGGTAGCATGAGTCAGTCAGGTAAACTCACCTTTTTAACCTGTCTATTTAGTAGGAGTAGCAGCTACCTGGTAGCATGAGTCAGTCAGGTAAACTAACCTGTTCAACCTGTCTATTTAGTAGGAGTAGCAGCTACCTAGTAGCATGAGTCAGTCAGGTAAACTCACCTGTTCAACCTGTCTATTTAGTAGGAGTAGCAGCTACCTGGTAGCATGAGTCAGTCAGGTAAACTCACCTGTTCAACCTGTCTATTTAGTAGGAGTAGCAGCTACCTGGTAGCATGAGTCAGTCAGGTAAACTCACCTGTTCAACCTGTCTATTTAGTAGGAGTAGCAGCTACACTTGCATTAACATCTGCTAACCATGTGTATGTGACAAATAAAATTTGATTTGATTTACCTAGTAGCATGAGTCAGTCAGGTAAACTCACCTTTTTAACCTGGGCCTCCTTGATCTTCTCCAAAGCCACACGGATCTTCTCTGCCTTCTTCTTGGCAACCTGCTCCTCCTATACACACACACACAATACAAATACTTTACAGATATGTACTCTCACACACACACACACACAGCACCATTACAGAAGAGTCCACACAGCCCCCCCCCCCCCTTCTATCCATCTTCCCCTCCCCTCAGGTGGGAACCTCCACCTCCCTCACTCCACAGCCGCTCGCTCACTTACCTGGCTTCTCCAACAAGATGCCATTGTGACGATCTCTATCTACACCAGGCAACGTTTCTGTGTTCCTTTAAGGAACAAAACATATATATTCCCAGTTTAAAATTGAAGGTATAGAATTGAAGTGCGTGTCTTCGGTATAAAATCTGTTTCATTGTCGTCAAAACAGTGTCTTGTCTTTCAGAGATGGCTACTGTTAAAATCGTCCCCCGTTGTTTCATATTCTCCCAGATTAGTATTCGGATTAAGCTACATTTTGAACCAATTCTCCGCAGTAGAGAAGCTGTTCTCTCTTTCATATAAAGCAGTTATTCCTCTCAGCTCCAAAGCACTTCCTCAAAACAGGAACAATCAGAGTATCTCATAATAAAATAACTTTTTGTTGTTGTATCTCCTGTAGTTAGTAAACCAATCCAGTTAGTCCATTACCGTCCCTGCCCGGCGAGGAGCTTCCAATCACAGAGATACGTACGAGACTAGTAGTAAACTAGACAATATGAAATGATTCTGTTCAAAACAAACAACTCTATCCCTCTTCCAGTGGTTGCTGCTCAGACCAGACACCTTAACATGTGTCCAGCTAGAGAGAGAGTCACGATAGAAACTGAGAACAGGAATGGAGAGGATCCTTTCACTAGGATACATCCCTGGCAGAGAGCGAGGGAGGTTGAGAGGGAGGACGGGCTGGCTGTGCCAACACCACACACACACACAGACGGTGATCCCTCCCTCTCTTTCTGTTGTGATAATGATCTCCCTCGCCCACTCCCTCCCTTCTTATGTTACAGCCGGAATTTAAAAAGGATTAAATTTAGATTGTGTCACTGGCCTACACACAATACCCCATAATGTCAAAGTAGAATGATGTTTTTAGAAATGTTTACAAGGTGGGAAAGGGCAGTGCGGCACGCAATAGAGATAGCATCATCTGTGGATCTGTTGGGGCGGTATGCAAATTGGAGTGGGTCTAGGGTTTTCTGGGATGATGGTGTTGATGTGAGCCATGACCAGCCTTTCAAAGCACTTCATGGTTATCGACGTGAATGCTACGGGCCGGGCCGGTAGTCATTTAGGCAGGTTACCTTGGCATTTTTGGGCACAGGCACTATGGTGGTCTGCTTGAATCATGTAGGTATTACACTCGGTCAAGGAGCGGTTGAAAATGTCAGTGAAGAAACTTGCCAGTTGGTCCACGCAATGTTCTGAGTACACCTCCTGGTAATCCGTCTGGCCCAACGGCATTGTGAATGTTGACCTGTTTAAAAGTCTTGCTGACATTGGCAACGGAGACCGTGATCACACAGTCGTCCGGAACAACTGGTGCACTCATGTATGATTCAGCGTTGCTTGCCTCGAAGTGAGCAAAGAAGGCATTTATCCCGTCTGGTAGGCTTGTGTCACTGGGCAGCTCACGGCTGGGTTTTCCTTTGCAGTCCGTAAGAGTTTGCAAACCCCGCCACATCCGACGAGTGTCAGAGCCAGTGAAGTAGGATTCAATCTGAGTCCTGTATTGAGGCTTTGCCCGTTTGATGATTTGTCAGATGGCGTAGTGGGATTTCTAATTAAAGTCCGGATTAGTGTCCCACTCCTTGAAAGCGGCAGCTCTAGGCTTTAGCTCGGTGCGGATGTTGCCTGTGATCCATGGCTTCTGGTTAGGATATGTACGTACAGTCACTGTGGGGATGACGTAGTCAATGCACTTATTGATGAAGCCAGTGACTGAGGTTGTATACTCCTCAATGCCATCAGATGAATCCAGAAACATACTCCAGTCTATGCTAGCAAAACACTGGTACTTCAACTCTCTCCTGACAAGCCCGGTCATCCACTGGCACATCTCCTGACAAGCCCGGTCATCCACTGGTTTCCTCTCCAAGCACTGTGAGTAGACCTGTCAATTTTCTCTCAGTGTATGTAGTCACTCACAAACACAATCACGTTATTACACATAATTGATTTTCCTCCTTGTTTGGACTAACTCGTTCTCATTTCTCTTTTGTCTGACTGTGTAGTGTCTGGTGTTGTTTTTTGTCTTCCTGGTCAAATCCTGTCCTGCCATCAGTGGAAGAGTTCTTCTCCAACACCATCCATCCATGATGAGCCTGTCGTGCACTGAATCCTCAACACCTCAACCCCTGTCCTGCAATGAAACCTCAACACCTCAACCCCTGTCCTGCACTGAAGCCTCAACACCTCAACCCCTGTCCTGCACTGAAGCCTCAACACCTCAACCCCTGTCCTGCACTGAAGCCTCTGAACACCTCAACCCCCGTCCTGCACTGAAGCCTCAACCCCAGTCCTGCACTGAAGCCTCAACACCTCAACCCCTGTCCTGCACTGAAGCCTCAACACCTCAACCCCTGTCCTGCACTGAAGCCTCAACACCTCAACCCCTGTCCTGCACTGAAGCCTCTGAACACCTCAACCCCCGTCCTGCACTGAAGCCTCAACCCCCGTCCTGCACTGAAGCCTCAACACCTCAACCCCCGTCCTGCACTGAAGCCTCAACACCTCAAACCCCGTCCTGCACTGAAGCCTCAACACCTCAACCCCTGTCCTGCACTGAAGCCTCTGAACCCCTCAACCCCTGTCCTGCACTGAAGACTCTGAACCCCTCAACCCCTGTCCTGTATTGAAGCCTCTGAACCCAACAACCCCTGTCCTGCACTGAAGCCTCAACACCTCAACCCCTGTCCGGCACTGAAGCCTCAACACCTCAACCCCTGTCCTGCACTGAAGCCTCAACACCTCAACCCCTGTCCTGCACTGAAGCCTCAACACCTCAACCCCTGTCCTGCACTGAAGCCTCTGAACACCTCAACCCCCGTCCTGCACTGAAGCCTCAACCCCAGTCCTGCACTGAAGCCTCAACACCTCAACCCCCGTCCTGCACTGAAGCCTCAACACCTCAAACCCCGTCCTGCACTGAAGCCTCTGAACACCTCAACCCCCGTCCTGCACTGAAGCCTCTGAACCCCTCAACCCCTGTCCTGCACTGAAGACTCTGAACCCCTCAACCCCTGTCCTGTATTGAAGCCTCTGAACCCAACAACCCCTGTCCTGCACTGAAGCCTCAACACCTCAACCGCTGTCCGGCACTGAAGCCTCAACACCTCAACCCCTGTCCTGCATTGAAGCCTCAACACCTCAACCCCTGTCCTGCACTGAAGCCTCAAAACCTCAACCCCTGTCCTGCACTGAAGCATCAACATCTCAACCCCTGTCCTGCACTGAAGCCTCAACACCTCAACCCCTGTCCTGCACTGAAGCCTCAACACCTCAACCCCTGTCCTGTATTGAAGCCTCAACCCCTCAACCCCTGTCCTGTATTGAAGCCTCAACACCTCAACCCCTGTCCAGTATTGAAGCCTAAACCTCTGTCCTGTATTGAAGCCTCAACCCCTGTCCTGTATTGAAGCCTCAACCCCTCAACCCCTGTCCTGTATTGAAGCCTCAACACCTCAACCCCTGTCCTGTATTGAAGCCTCAACACCTCAACCCCTGTCCTGTATTGAACACCTCAACCCCTGTCCTGTATTGAATTCTCAACACCTCAACCCCTGTCCTGTATTGAAGCCTCTGAACACCTCAGCTCATGCATCATACTCTCATCTAATCACCGATGTGATCCCTTCCCAACACTGCAATTAGCCCTCTCATTCCCATTCCCCATTATATTGTACTATATATGTCTACTAAATGCTTTAAGTGAAAGTAATCAGTCTGACGATTTTTGAAACAGTCTGTCGTCTCCGTGTGGTCCACGCCTATACCATGGGTCTCCCATCCTCCTCAAATGTTCAAGTCACAAGCCTCCGCTGGTGTGTGTGTGTGGCTCAGTCCAGACAGGACAGGACATGTTGACATGGTGTGGGTGGCTGGCTCAGTCCAGACAGGACAGGACATGTTGGCATGGTGTGGGTGGCTGGCTCAGTCCAGACAGGACATGTTGACATGGTGTGGGTGGCTGGCTCAGTCCAGACAGGACATGTTGACATGGTGTGGGTGGCTGGCTCAGTCCAGACAGGACAGGACATGTTGACATGGTGTGGGTGGCTGGGTCAGTCCAGACAGGACAGGACATGTTGACATGGTGTGGGTGGCTGGCTCAGTCCAGACAGGACATGTTGACATGGTGTGGGTGGCTGGGTCAGTCCAGACAGGACAGGACATGTTGACATGGTGTGGGTGGCTGGCTCAGTCCAGACAGGACAGGACATGTTGACATGGTGTGGGTGGCTGGGTCAGTCCAGACAGGACAGGACATGTTGACATGGTGTGGGTGGCTGGCTCAGTCCAGACAGGACAGGACACGTTGACATGGTGTGGGTGGCTGGCTCAGTCCAGACAGGACAGGACATGTTGACATGGTGTGGGTGGCTGGGTCAGTCCAGACAGGACAGGACATGTTGACATGGTGTGGGTGGCTGGGTCAGTCCAGACAGGACAGGACATGTTGACATGGTGTGGGTGGCTGGCTCAGTCCAGACAGGACAGGACATGTTGACATGGTGTGGGTGGCTGGCTCTGTCCAGACAGGACAGGACATGTTGACATGGTGTGGGTGGCTGGCTCAGTCCAGACAGGACAGGACATGTTGACATGGTGTGGGTGGCTGGCTCAGTCCAGACAGGACAGGACATGTTGACATGGTGTGGGTGGCTGGCTCAGTCCAGACAGGACAGGACATGTTGACATGGTGTGGGTGGCTGGCTCAGTCCAGACAGGACAGGACATGTTGACATGGTGTGGGTGGTTGGCTCAGTCCAGACAGGACAGGACATGTTGACATGGTGTGGGTGGCTGGGTCAGTCCAGACAGGACAGGACATGTTGACATGGTGTGGGTGGCTGGGTCAGTCCAGACAGGACAGGACATGTTGACATGGTGTGGGTGGCTGGCTCAGTCCAGACAGGACAGGACATGTTGACATGGTGTGGGTGGCTGGCTCTGTCCAGACAGGACAGGACATGTTGACATGGTGTGGGTGGCTGGCTCAGTCCAGACAGGACAGGACATGTTGACATGGTGTGGGTGGCTGGCTCAGTCCAGACAGGACAGGACATGTTGACATGGTGTGGGTGGCTGGCTCAGTCCAGACAGGACAGGACATGTTGACATGGTGTGGGTGGCTGGCTCAGTCCAGACAGGACAGGACATGTTGACATGGTGTGGGTGGTTGGCTCAGTCCAGACAGGACAGGACATGTTGACATGGTGTGGGTGGCTGGCTCAGTCCAGACAGGACAGGACATGTTGACATGGTGTGGGTGGCTGGCCCAGTCCAGACAGGACATGTTGGCATGGTGTGGGTGGCTGGCTCAGTCCAGACAGGACAGGACATGTTGACATGGTGTGGGTGGCTGGCTCAGTCCAGACAGGACATGTTGACATGGTGTGGGTGGCTGGTTCAGTCCAGACAGGACATGTTGACATGGTGTGGGTGCCTTTGCTCAGTCCAGACAGGACATGTTGACATGGTGTGGGTGGCTGGCTCAGTCCAGACAGGAGATGTTGACATGGTGTGGGTGGCTGGCTCAGTCCAGACAGGACATGGTGTGGGTGGCTGGCTCAGTCCAGGTACAATCCATTCTAATGGTACTGTTAAACCACACAGTACAGTTGTAAACACTCCCCATTCAGTACATGGAACTACAGTTGACCTTAGTCTCATCCCTGTGGAATGGGAGAACGGTACAGAGACTGCAGAGGTAGCCAGCAGGAGCAAGGGGAGGGAGTGAGGAGCAGGGAGGGAGAGAGAGACGGATGAGGGGACAGGAAATAGGCCGAACAGGGGGAGGGGGGAAGGAGTGAGGAGTAGGGAGGGAGAGGGCAGTGGAAGGGAGAGAGGGAGAGAGAGAGAGAGAGAGAGAGAGAGCGAGATGAGGGGGTAGGAAGTAGGCCGAGCAGGGGGAGGGAGTGAGGAGTAGGGAGGGAGAGAGAGACGGATGAGGGGACAGGAAATAGGCCGAACAGGGGGAGGGGGGAAGGAGTGAGGAGTAGGGAGGGAGAGGGCAGCGGAAGGGAGAGAGAGAGAGAGAGAGAGATGAGGGGGTAGGAAGTAGGCTGAGCAGGGGGAGGGAGTGAGATGGAAAAGCAAATCACAGAGAACCTGACAGCATGCAGGAGGAGGATGTAGAGGAGCAGAGAACCTGACAGCATGCAGGAGGAGGATGTAGAGGAGCAGAGAACCTGACAGCATGCAGGAGGATGTAGAGGAGCAGAGAACCTGACAGCATGCAGGAGGACATAGAGGAGCAGAGAACCTGACAGCATGCAGGAGGACGTAGAGGAGCGAAGGAGGAGTCACCTTGGTCAGCAAGTGAGAGGGCTTCCCTGCTATATTTTGCAGAATCAGAGAGGTTTCCCAGTCCAGATAGGAGTGCTTGGTGCAGAAAGGAGAGGAAGAGAGACAAGGGACATCAGGGACATCAGTGATTGGTAATGAATACATTTGTGCATTTTCCACCTGCTGTGGAAACATTTGTGGAAGCATAGGAAGACTGGTGTGATCAAGATGAAACAGAGTGAAGGAGACGTGACTCATGACCACACTGTGGGGAAACACTGATCCCTGTCCTTCCTCAATGTGCTGTCCATCAAATACCATTCAGATGGGAAGAAAACCTACTTTAGTTTCAACCTTTAAAAGGACCTTAGCAGGCTGTTGAGGGATGTGGTGTTGGCACAGGGGGTATCCACACACACACTGGAGCTGATCTGGAGGTCATCACTACTGTAGCCTCCTCACCCCCCATAGACCCTGCCTCTAGAGACACTACTGTAGCCTCCTCACCTTCCATAGACCCTGCCTCTAGAGACACTAATGTAGCCTCCATAGACCCTGCCTCTAGAGACACTACTGTTAACACTACTGTAGCCTCCTCATCCTCCATAGACCCTGCCTCTAGAGACACTACTGTAGCCTCCTCACCCTCCATAGACCCTGCCCCTAGAGACACTACTGTAGCCTCCTCATCCTCCATAGACCCTGCCTCTAGAGACACTACTGTAGCCTCCTCACCCTCCATAGACCCTGCCCCTAGAGACACTACTATAGCCTCCTCACCCTCCATAGTCTAATAATCTATAGTACACCACTAATCAATGGTATACTGATAATCAATAGTATACTGATAATCAATGGTATGCTGATAATCAATAGTATGCTGATAATCAATAGTATGCTGATAATCAATAGTATGCTGATAATCAATAGTATGCTGATAATCAATAGTATGCTGATAATCAATAGTATACCGATAATCAATAGTATACTGATAATCAATAGTATGCTGATAATCAATAGTATGCTGATAATCAATAGTATGCCGATAATCAATCGTATACTGATAATCAATAGTATACTGATAATTGAACTCAGAGATTTGATTGGAATGTCGGTTATTCAACATTGTGCACGTATGGATGAGTCAGCTCATGTACTGTACGTTGTGACAGACATGTTTCCACAACACTTGAGGCATAATCAAATAATAATTCATAAGAATAATTGCAGTTGCATAAATAAGCACATGAACGAGCAGAAAGAGAAAGAGGAGAAAGAGAAAAGATTTGGTGAGCAAAACATGCAAACGAGTAGAAGGACCCAAACCAAGGATAATATCAGTAAGCTAGAGCCAGCGAGGACGCTGTGAGATCCCCTCTCCTGTGAGATCCCCTCTCCATCTCCCTCTCCTGTGAGATCCCCTCTCCTGTGAGATCCCCTCTCCCTCTCCTGTGAGATCCCCTCTCCCTCTCCTGTGAGATCCCCTCTCCCTCTCCTGTGAGATCCCCTCTCCCTCTCCTGTGAGATCACCTCTCCCTCTCATGTGAGATCACCCCCCCCGTGAGATCACCCCCACCCTGTGAGATCCCCTCTCCTGTGAGATCACCCCCCTCTGAGATCCCCTCTCCTGTGAGATCACCCCCCCTCTGAGATCCACTCTCCTGTGAGATCACCCCCCCTCTGAGATCCACTCCCCTGTGAGATCCACTCCCCTGTGAGATCCACTCCCCTGTGAGATCCACTCCCCTGTGAGATCCACTCCCCTGTGAGATCACCCCCCCCTGCGAGATCCACTCTCCTGCGAGATCCACTCTCCTGCGAGATCCACTCTCCTGTGAGATCCATTCTCCTGTGAGATCACCCCCCCGTGAGATCCCCTCTCCTGTGAGATCACCCCCCCCCCCCTCTGAGATCCACTCCTGTGAGATCACCCCCCCCTGTGAGATCCACTCTCCTGTGAGATCCACTCTCCCCCTGTGAGATCCCCTCTCCTGCGAGATCCACTCTCCTGCGAGATCCACTCACTCTCCTGCGAGATCCACTCACTCTCCTGCGAGATCCACTCACTCTCCTGCGAGATCCACTCACTCTCCTGCGAGATCCACTCACTCTCCTGCGAGATCCACTCACTCTCCTGCGAGATCCACTCACTCTCCTGCGAGATCCACTCACTCTCCTGCGAGATCCATTCACTCTCCTGCGAGATCCACTCACTCTCCTGCGAGATCCACTCACTCTCCTGCGAGATCCACTCACTCTCCTGCGAGATCCACTCTCCTGTGAGATCACCCCCCCCCCCCCCCCCCCTGAGATCCCCTCTCCTGTGAGATCCCCTCTCCTGTGAGATCCCCTCTCCTGTGAGATCCCCTCTCCTGTGAGATCCCCTCTCCTGCGAGATCCCCTCTCCTGCGAGATCCCCTCTCCTGCGAGATCCCCTCTCCTGCGAGATCCCCTCTCCTGCGAGATCCCCTCTCCTGCGAGATCCCCTCTCCTGCGAGATCCCCTCTCCTGCGAGATCCCCTCTCCTGTCCTCCCATGTTCTGACCTAGTGCCTGTCTGCCAAATGGAATCTCCTCATCTCAATCTCCCTGACTCATCCGGAGGAGATTCATCCTCTCAGCTCACACTTCTGGTAGATACTGAAGCCAGCCAGCAATCAACTTGGTAGGGAGTGTCTGGCTGGCTGGGGCTGGCTGGCTGGCTGGCTGGCTAGCTGCCTGCCTGGCTGGCTGGTGTAGATTGATTTGGCAGAAGGGAGAGAGGAGTTCCTACTGTTTGTAATCTTGATCAAACTAAGCCATGACTGTGGAGTGCCAGAACGGGAGCTGTAGTCTTTATACATGCATTTTTTGTTATGAGCAGACAAAGCACAAGTCCTTTCAGTCATCTGCACACTGAGCTGCCATGCAGTGAGTAGTTTATCAGGCAGAGGGTGGGAAACCAGCCATCACTGGTCACAGTCATTCACTAGCTGGTCCCAGTCCCTCACTAGCAGGTCCCAGTCCCTCACTAGCAGGTTCCAGTCCCTCACTAGCAGGTCCCAGTCCCTCACTAGCTGGTCCCAGTCCCTCAGAAGCTGGTCCCAGTCCCTCACTAGCTGGTCCCAGTCCCCCACTAGCTGGTCCCAGTCACTCACTAGCTGGTCCCAGTCCCTCACTAGCTGGTCCCAGTCCCTCACTAGCTGGTCCCAGTCCCTCACTAGCTGGTCCCAGTCCCTCACTAGCTGGTCATATTCACTCACTAGCAGGTCCCAGTCCCTCACTAGCAGGTCCCAGTCCCTCACTAGCAGGTCCCAGTCCCTCACTAGCAGGTCCCAGTCCCTCACTAGCAGGTCCCAGTCCCTCACTAGCAGGTCCCAGTCCCTCACTAGCAGGTCCCAGTCCCTCACACGCAGGTCCCAGTCCCTCACAAGCAGGTCCCAGTCCCTCACACACAGGTCATATTCACTCACTAGCTGGTCCCAGTCCCTCACTAGCTGGTCACAGTCCCTCACTAGCTGGTCACAGTCCCTCACTAGCTGGTCACAGTCCCTCACTAGCTGGTCACAGTCCCTCAATACTTATTTTCCACCATAATTTGCAAATAAATTCATTAAAAATCCTACAATGTGATTTTCTGGATTATTTTTCTCATTTTGTCTGTCATAGTTGAAGTGTACCTATGATGAAAATTACAGGCCTCTCATCTTTTTAAGTGGGAGAACTTGCATAATTGGTGGCTGGCTAAATACTTTTTTGCCCCACTGTATATCTATATACTACCATTAATTTATATGGGTTACTATCAGATGAAGGTTTAATATCTATATATATCTATATACTACCATTAATTTATATGGGTTACTATCAGATGAAGGTTTAATATCTATATATATCTATATACTACCATTCATTTATCTGAGTTACCTTCAGATGAAGGTTTAATAGTGTTACCGAGATGAGTCCCGTGACACTTGTGGGGGGTCGTAGTGCAAAACAGACAACACCATCAGGTTTGTTAGAGTCTCATCTTCCAATAATGGTCATTGGATAATAGGCTAACCGTTCAGACGCTACAGACGTTTTTGTGACAAGATTGATGTGGGCTGATGTGGGCTGATGTGGTAGATTGAGACTGATATCTCTATCTTAAACTGACAGATTTGTTTGTGAATTTCTTAGTTACTTAGATTGACACATGGGTGGGTCAATAGACTCCTCAGGATACACTTCAATGACTTCTGCAATACCTGGTCTGCATCTGAAATGGCACCCTATTCTCTATATAGTGCACTACTTCAGACCAGAGCCCTATGGCACCCTATTCCCTATATAGTGCACTACTTTAGACCAGAGCCCTATGGCACCCTATTCCCTATATAGTGCACTACTGTTGACCAGGACCCTAGGCTGTCATCTGGAACTCTACCAAATCATGTTGACTTATTATTTAATACAATGACTTACGTGTCACTAAAGATGAAGTATTAAATGGTCAGATTACTAACGATTACAGTCATCCCTGGTGCCAATACATTATAAACCACCCCATCATCACTAATACAGGAACAGCTAAACTAACCGTTGATCCCTGAACGTTAGGAGAAGTAAACAGAATCAAGTCTGAGCAGGCAGAAAGCAGCTTCACACCAGGGTTACTGCAGTGCTCTCTCTCGCTCTTTTCTGTGTGCCAAATAGCACCCTATTCCTTATATAGTCCACTACATGTGACCAGAGCTCTAACGGGCCCTAGTCAAATGTAGTGGACTATATTGGTAATATGGTTCCAATTGGGAAGCATTCTCTCTCCCTACTCTGCCTCCCTCCATCCTCTCTCCCTCAGCAAGTCTGCCTGTCTGTCAGCCTCAAATCAAATCTGTCTGTGACCTCCCTCTGCTTAATCTGCACATCTGGTGCTCTTTCTCTCTCTAACAAACCATCTCTCTCTCTCTCTCTCTAACAAACCATCCCTCTCTCTCTCTACTAACAAACCATCGCTCTCTCTCTCTCTCTAACAAACCATCTCTCTCTCTCTCTCTCTAACAAACCATCTCTCTCTCTCTCTACTAACAAACCATCGCTCTCTCTCTAACAAACCATCTCTCTCTCTCTCTCTCTAACAAACCATCTCTCTCTCTCTCTACTAACAAACCATCGCTCTCTCTCTCTCTCTAACAAACCATCTCTCTCTCTCTCTCTACACTAACAAACCATCTCTCTCTCTCTCTCTCTCTAACAAACCATCTCTCTCTCTCTCTACTAACAAACCATCACTCTCTCTCTCTCTCTAACAAACCATCTCTCTCTCTCTCTCTACACTAACAAACCATCTCTCTCTCTCTCTCTCTAACAAACCATCTCTCTCTCTCTCTCTACTAACAAACCATCTCTCTCTCTCTCTCTCTAACAAACCATCTCTCTCTCTCTCTCTACACTAACAAACCATCTCTCTCTCTCTCTCTCTAACAAACCATCTCTCTCTCTCTCTACTAACAAACCATCTCTCTCCACCTACACTAACAAACCATCATCCATCTCTCTCTCCACCTACACTACAAACCATCCCTCTCTCTCTCTCTATTTTTTACTTAACACATTTTTCTCCTTAACTTCTGAAATCGTTGTTGGTTAAGGGCTTGTAAGTAAGCATTTCGCTGTAAGGTCTACAGCTGTTATAATCGGAACATGTGACAAATACAATTTGATATTAAGATTCTAACACGGCTAGTGTGGTATATAGATGTATTTAGGAAAGGTGAAGAACAGAGGGGGCATGACTTAAAAAATGCCAATGTAATAAATTAAACTCAGGAGCAGTCGGTTCTAATGTTAAGAGATAAACTAGTTTATTTAATGGTCCTTTAATCCGGTTCTGCCAGCCGATCAGTTGGTACAGTCTGAATCGCTGTAGAGGAATGTAGTGAAGGTTGAACAGTGCATGTATTCGTGTGTGTGTGTGTGTGTGTGTGTGTGTGTGTGTGTGTGTGCGTGTGTGTGTGTGTGTATCGAGAGGTAGCCTACCTCTGTACTGCCCGGGGGGCCCTGATTGGACCCCTGTGGTGTGGGTGTTGCCCCGTCCTGCTCCGAGGGCCGGAGATAACTATCCAGGGAATCCATGCTGCTGGCCGACGCAGAGTTTACCGACGACCAGGAGGACTGGGAGATGGAGCGGACCGCGTGTTCGCTGACCGTCCCCACGGAGCCTGTCCTGCGGTGGGAGTGCTGATGGGAGGCGGGCCTCCGCATGGTGGAGGAGGAGGAGGTGGAGCCACTAGCCAGGGAGTGGGAGCTCTGTCTGCCAGCCTCGTCCATACTGAGAGACGCCTGCTCCAGCTGGGCCGTGATGTCATCCAGGTTAGAGGCCAAGGGACGGCGAGCTGCCACCGTGGAGGCTGGCGAGGCCCGGGTACTGGTAGATACATAGAGAGGTACTTTACTTTATCTAAGGTCAAACACAGCAGCAAAATAAATACATACACTGTACAGGACAATAAAAAAAAACTAAGTCTGATCGGAGATCAATCAAAAATATCAATAAATAAAACACATAAATACCACAACACAACAGTGACACCAAAGACGTCTTCAACATAAATATATCCACAGTTCAGTGACCTTACCTACTAGAGGCACTGCCCCCACTGCTGGAGGTGCCTCCTCCACCATGCCCCTTGGTGCCACGGCCGGCGGGGGGTTTCTGGCGCAGCTTGGCATCACCTGGCACACCCAGCCTGTTCTTGCCACTATTGGGCTTGCCGATGGTGCTCAGCTCCTGCTCTATGGAACACAGGTCTGCCATCAGGGAATCCAGGTCTACACCTTCTCCACCCTTGTTCAAAGCCTCTGGAAGAAGAACATAAACAACAACATAAACAACAGCATTAACAACAAAAACTAAAAATATAGCTGCAAGCAGCCATGTCGGGGTTCAAGCTTTGGAACCATAGCACCACCACCAGGACAAATTGTACACATTTCCTTAGGATGATATATAGATATAGATAGAAATATAGATATAGAGATATAGATAGAGATAGATATAGATAGATATAGATATAGGTAGATACATAGATATATAGATATAGATATAGAGAGATATATAGATAGAGATATAGATATAGAGAGATATATAGATAGAGATATAGATACATATAGATACAGATATAGATAGATATAGCTATAGATAGATATATAAATAGATATAAGGATATAGATAGATATATAAATAGATATAATGATATAGATAGATATATAAATAGATATAAGGATATAGATAGATACAGATATAGATAGAGAGAGATAGAGATATATAGATATAGATAGATACAGATAGATATAGATATACAGAGATAGACATAGATACAGATAGCTTTAGATACAGAGAGATAGATACAGGTAGATATAGATACAGAGAGATAGATACAGATATAGATAGAGAGATAGATATATAGATAGATATAGATAGAGAGATAGATATATAGATATATATAGATATAGTGAGATATAGATAGATAGAGATATAGATAGATATAGAGATATAGATATAGCGAGAGATATATATATAGATAGATAGATATAGAGAGATAGATAGATATAGAGAGATAGATATAGATATAGCGAGATCAATATAGATATATACAGCTATAGATATAGAGAGATAGATATAGCTATAGATATAGAGAGATAGATATAGCTATAGATATAGCTATAGATAGAGAGATAGATATAGCGAGATAGACATAGCGAGATAGAGATATAGACAGAGATATATAGATATAGATAGATACAGATAGAGATCGATATAGATACAGAGAGATAGATAGATACAGATAGAGATCGATATAGATACAGAGAGATAGATAGATATAGAGAGAGATATAGATATAGCGAGATCGATATAGAGAGATAGATATAGCGAGATCGATATAGAGAGATAGATATAGCTATAGATATAGAGAGATAGATATAGCTATAGATATAGAGAGATAGATATAGCTATAGATATAGAGAGATAGATATAGCTATAGATATAGAGATAGATATAGCTATAGATATAGAGAGATAGATATAGCTATAGATATAGAGATAGATATAGCTATAGATATAGAGATAGATATAGCTATAGATATAGAGAGATAGATATAGCGAGATAGAGATATAGACATAGCGAGATAGAGATATAGACATAGCGAGATAGAGATATAGACATAGCGAGATAGAGATATAGACAGAGATATATAGATATAGATAGATACAGATAGAGATCGATATAGATATAGATAGATACAGCTATAGATATAGAGAGATAGAGATAGATATAGATACAGAGAGAGAGATAGATATAGAGATAGATATAGATATAGCGAGATCGATATAGATAGATACAGCTATAGATATAGAGAGATAGATATAGCTATAGATATAGCGAGATCGATATAGATATAGATATAGCGAGATCGATATAGATATAGATAGATACAGCTATAGCTATAGAGAGATAGATATAGCGAGATAGAGATAGATATAGATATAGCGAGATAGATATAGATATAGCGAGATAGAGATAGATATAGATATAGCGAGATAGATATAGAGAGATAGATATAGCTATAGATATAGAGAGATAGATATAGCTATAGATAGAGATAGATATAGCTATAGATATAGAGAGATAGATATAGCTATAGATATAGAGAGATAGATATAGCGAGATAGAGATACAGATCGATATAGATATAGATCGATACAGATATAGATATAGAGAGATAGAGATAGATATAGATACAGAGAGATAGATAGATATAGAGATAGATATAGATATAGCGAGATCGATATAGATATAGATAGATACAGCTATAGATATAGAGAGATAGATATAGCTATAGATATAGCGAGATCGATATAGATATAGATAGATACAGCTATAGATATAGAGAGATAGATATAGCTATAGAGAGATAGATATAGCGAGATAGAGATAGATATAGCTATAGCGAGATCGATATAGATATAGATAGATACAGCTATAGATATAGAGAGATAGATATAGCTATAGAGAGATAGATATAGATATAGCGAGATAGAGATAGATATAGATATAGCGAGATAGCTATAGATATAGAGAGATAGATATAGCTATAGATATAGAGAGATAGATATAGCTATAGATATAGAGAGATAGATATAGCTATAGATATAGAGAGATAGATATAGCTAGATAGAGATATAGACAGAGAGACATATAGATATAGATAGATACAGATAGAGATCGATATAGATATAGATAGATACAGCTATAGATATAGAGAGATAGAGATAGATATAGATACAGAGAGATAGATAGATATAGAGATAGATATAGATATAGCGAGATCGATATAGATATAGATACATACAGCTATAGATATAGAGATATAGCTATAGATATAGCGAGATCGATATAGATATAGATAGATACAGCTATAGATATAGAGAGATAGATATAGCTATAGAGAGATAGATATAGATATAGAGAGATAGATATAGCGCCGTCATGTAAAATATGAACATCCGTGTCTGATGTATATGCATTTATGTGCCAAGTCACGCCCACTTGAATGTTCATTGGTCAGTACCATGTTGTTTGAGTTGCTAGCATGAGAAATATTGTGTTGTGAGACCTTGGTCCATCAATGCCATGTATCAAGTTCTGTGAGCCATGACCAGTCTTTGAAAGTATTTCAAAGCTACAGATGTGAGTGCTACGGGGCGATAGGCATTTAGACAGGTTACCTTGGCACTCTTGGGTATAGGGATGGTGGTCTGCTTGAAACTTAGGAATTACAGACTGGGTCAGGGAGAAGTTGAAAATCACACTACAAACGATCACCCTCATGCTCTTAAAGGAAATCATGAATGTCATGGATATATTGGAATTAGTGTATATATGGAGACTTATATACCCTGACCTAGTGAGATATACATGGGGAGGCTTAATATCCTGACCTAGTGAGATATACATGGTGGAGGTTTAATATCCTGACCTAGTGAGATATACATAGAGGTTTAATATCCTGACCTAGTAAGAGATACATAGAGGAGGTTTAATATCCTGACCTAGTGAGATATACATGGAGGAGGTTTAATATCCTGACCTAGTGAGATATACATGGAGGAGGTTTAATATCCTGACCTAGTGAGATATACATGGGGGAGGTTTAATACCCTGACCTAGTAAGAGATACATAGAGGAGGTTTAATATCCTGACCTAGTGAGATATACATGGAGGAGGTTTAATATCCTGACCTAGTGAGATATACATGGAGGTTTAATATCCTGACCTAGTGAGATATACATGGAGGAAGTTTAATATCCTGACCTAGTGAGATATACATGGAGGAGGTTTAATATCCTGACCTAGTGAGATATACATGGAGGAGGTTTAATATCCTGACCTAGTGAGATATACATGGGGGAGGTTTAATATCCTGACCTAGTGAGATATACATGGAGGAGGTTTAATATCCTGACCTAGTGAGATATACATGGAGGAGGTTTAATATCCTGACCTAGTGAGATATACATGGAGGTTTAATACCCTGACCTAGTGAGATATACATGGAGGAGGTTTAATATCCTGACCTAGTGAGATATACATAGAGGTTTAATATCCTGACCTAGTGAGATATACATGGAGGAGGTTTAATATCCTGACCTAGTGAGATATACATGGAGGTTTAATATCCTGACCTAGTGAGATATACATGGAGGAGGTTTAATATCCTGACCTAGTGAGATATACATGGAGGAGGTTTAATACCCTGACCTAGTGAGATATACATGGAGGCTTAATATCCTGACCTAGTGAGATATACATGGAGGCTTAATATCCTGACCTAGTGAGATATACATGGAGGAGGTTTAATATCCTGACCTAGTGAGATACACATGGAGGAGGTTTAATATCCTGACCTAGTGAGATATACATGGAGGAGGTTTAATACCCTGACCTAGTGAGAGATACATGGGGGAGGTTTAATACCCTGACCTAGTGAGATATACATGGGGGAGGTTTAATACCCTGACCTAGTGAGATATACATGGAGGAGGTTTAATATCCTGACCTAGTGAGATATACATGGAGGAGGTTTAATACCCTGACCTAGTGAGAGATACATGGGGGAGGCTAAATCAAGCTTGTCATCTTGATTACTTTCTTATGCCATTCTCTCTGGCACCAAAAGTTTAAAAAGTGTTGATAGGGGACAGAATGAGGTCGGACCATTAGATAATTACCATATACATTACTCTTACAGAATTTCCACGTGGGCAAGGATATTGGAAATTTAATCCAAGCCTATTGGATGATAACTTGTTTTTAACCAGGTCAGAGGTATTTATAATTGAATTTTTCAGACATAAAGGTATAGCAGATCCCCTTATTGTATGAGACACTTTTAATTGTGCCTTTAGAGGCCCTGCAATTCAGTACTCATCTATAAAACAAAAGACATTTAGATCAAAAGAGTTAACAAAGGAAATTGAAGGACAGTACAGTTAGACAAAAAGTTAGATAAAAACTGTACCATAGAGGCTCAGAATACGTTATAGGAAAAATAAATGGGGGAACTTATTCCAGAAAGATCCAGTGTAATAGATTATAAAAATAAAGCAAACTGGATGGAATATGGGGGAAAATGCACCACATTATTTTTTCAATCTTCAATATAGAAATGCTACCAACATTTGTTTATTAAAACTTGCTACAAATGATGCAGTCACGCATGATTCACCAAATGATATTTTGAAAGAGGAAGTAAAGTACCTCATCCTCCACATACAACCCCCGTTCTGCCGGTCACATTCTGTTAACTTCTTATGGCTGCAGGGGCAGTATTGAGTAGCTTGGATGAAAGGTGCCCAGAATGAACTGCCTGCTCCTCAGTCCCAGATGCTAATATATGCATATTATTATTAGTATTGGATAGGAAACACTCTAAAGTTTCTAAAACTGTTTGAATGATGTCTGTGAGTAAAACAGAACTCATGTGGCAGGCAAAAACCTGAGATCCAAACAGGAAGTGAGAAATCTGAGGTTGGTCGATTTTCAACCCAGCCCCTATTGAATTCACAGTGGGATATGGATGAAGTTGCACTTCCTAGGGCTTCCACTAGATGTCAAACGTCTTTAGAAACTTGAATGATGCTTTTACTGTGATGTGGGGCTGAATGAGCCAGGTGTCTGGCAGAGAGCCAAGGGCTGGTCAAGCGCGATTCACATGATAGCGACCTGCGTTCGTTCCATGGCTTCTCTATACACAATGTAATTCTCCGGTTGGAACGTTATTGAAGATTTATGATAAAAACATCCTAAAGATTGATTCTATACTTAGTTTGAAATGTTTCTAAGACCTGTAATATAACTTTGTGAAGTTTTTGTCCGACGCTATGCTCGACCTGCACGAGCATTTGGACTTAACAAAAGTAGCTACTTGGACATAAATAATGGACATTATCGAACAAATCAAGCATTTATTGTGGAACTAGGATTCCTGGGAGTGCATTCTGATGAAGATCATCAAAGGTAAGGGAATGTTAATTTTGAATTTAAAACAAATTCTGAGCGCCGATTCATCCTAATCAGACAGGTTTTTTACATTGGAGATGATATAAGACAAGTACTGGAAACAATAGAATGAAATATCAAGGAAACCAGGCCGGGTCTAGGGTGTAGACTTGCCTAGTCAAATGAAGGTTAAATTTAAAAAATGATAAAATAGACATCATTCTCTATTAGTGCCTCTCCGTTCTCATAGGCCGATTATATGGACAACATTGTTTTTATTGGTCTGTTTGTCAGTGTCAGCAGTGTAGGATACCGTCATTTGTTTTATTAAAACAGATTCTGCTAATGTCTCCAGTCATATAAAATGTAGTAGAATTGCATGAAATGTGTTGAAGAAAGAAAGAGGGAACTTCTCCACACTCTACACACTCAGCCATGCAGTGAACTGTCTTTTTCGTAAACAGTTGATTATTTTTATTAGCCTAAATTATGACTTTCCAATCTACTCATCACATTGGGAATACCAGGCTCTTACACACATCTGCAAATGTGATGATGAATGGAATGGGTCATTATAAAAGGTGCATTTTTATGGTGAACATCAGCTTCCCAAAACTGACGATTCGACCTATGGTTGCTCGGTTTTTAAATCAGAAAGCAACATCACTCCTAAAATGCCACTGTGTCCACCGCACAGGGCGAGGAGTCCGAACCCTGCCCTGCCCTAGGGCGAGGAGTCCGAGCCCTGCCCTACACTAGGGCGAGGGGTCCGAGCCCTGCCCTAAGGCGAGGAGTCTGAGCCCTGCCCTGCCCTAAGGCGAGGAGTCTGAGCCCTGCCCTGCACTTGGGCGAGGAGTCTGAGCCCTGCCGTGCCCTAAGGCGAGGAGTCTGAGCCCTGCCCTTGGGCGAGGAGTCCGAGCCCTGCCCTGCCCTAAGGCGAGGAGTCTGAGCCCTGCCCTGCCCTAAGGCGAGGAGTCCGAGCCCTGCCCTAAGGCGAGGAGTCTGAGCCCTGCCCTAAGGCGAGGAGTCCGAGCCCTGCCCTAAGGCGAGGAGTCCGAGCCCTGCCCTTGGGCGAGGAGTCCGAGCCCTGCCCTGCCCTTGGGCGAGGAGTCCGAGCTCTGCCCTGCCCTAAGGCGAGGAGTCCGAGCCCTGCCCTGCGGCGAGGAGTCTGAGCCCTGCCCTGCCCTAGGGCAAGGGGTACGAGCCCTGCCCTACACTAGGGCGAGGGGTCTGAGCCCTGCGGCGAGGAGTCTGAGCCCTGCCCTTGGGCGAGGAGTCTGAGCCCTGCCCTGCCCTAAGGCGAGGAGTCTGAGCCCTGCCCTGCCCTTGGGCGAGGAGTCCGAGCCCTGCCCTGCCCTAAGGCGAGGAGTCCGAGCCCTGCCCTAAGGCGAGGAGTCCGAGCCCTGCCCTAAGGCGAGGAGTCCGAGCCCTGCCCTAAGGCGAGGAGCCTGAGCCCTGCCCTGCCCTTGGGCGAGGAGTCCGAGCCCTGCCCTGCCCTTGGGCGAGGAGTCCGAGCCCTGCCCTGCCCTTGGGCGAGGAGTCCGAGCCCTGCCCTGCCCTTGGGCGAGGAGTCCGAGCTCTGCCCTGCCCTAAGGCGAGGAGTCCGAGCCCTGCCCTGCCCTGCGGCGAGGAGTCTGAGCCCTGCCCTGCCCTAGGGCAAGGGGTACGAGCCCTGCCCTACGCTAGGGCGAGGGGTCCGAGCCCTGCCCTAAGGCGAGGAGTCTGAGCCCTGCCCTACCCTAAGGCAAGGAGTCCAATTTGTCCTGATTGTGGCGCTGTGGGGCCATAGCGTGAACCACGCCATGGCTGATTGCAGCTATATTATATACATTTTATTTATACCGTTGATGTTGTACATGGAGAAGCGGTTGCAGAAGTTAGCCATGTTGGTCTCCTGTCTGAGAGGGGCTTTCTGAGGGGCCTTCTGGACTGTCTCTGGTCTCCCATCATCCAGACTCTGTACAGAGGAGAGGACACAGACACAGTATACACCACAAGCATATGAAAATACTACCCACTAAGAAGGTAGTTAGTTATAATGCTGAAAATACATGGTAACAAAACAATCCCTATAACATCACTAAATGTCCACATAATGTACTCCTTGCCTCAGACTCCTCGCCTTAGTTACCTGTGTGAGTTGGGGTTAGTTACCTGTGTGAGTTAGGGTTAGTTACCAGTGTGAGTTGGGGTTAGTTATCTGTGTGAGTTGGGGTTAGTTACTAGTTAGGGTTAGTTACCAGTTAGGGTTAGTTACTTGTGTGAGTTGGGGTTAGTTACTAGTTAGGGTTAGTTACCAGTTAGGGTTAGTTATCTGTGTGAGTTGGGGTTAGTTACTAGTTAGGGTTAGTTACCAGTTAGGGTTAGTTACTTGTGTGAGTTGGGGTTAGTTACCAGTTAGGGTTAGTTACCTGTGTGGGTTGGGGTTAGTTACCTGTGTGAGTTAGGGTTAGTTACCTGTTAGGGTTAGTTACCTGTGTGAGTTAGGGTTAATTACCCGTGTGAGTTAGGGTTAATTACCCGTGTGAGTTGGGGTTAGTTACCTGTTAGGGTTAGTTACCCGTGTGAATTGGGGTTAGTTACCTGTTAGGGTTAGTTACCTGTGTGAGTTAGGGTTAGTTACCTTTGTGAGTTAGGGTTAGTTACCTGTTAGGGTTAGTTACCTGTGTAAGTTAGGGTTAGTTACCTGTGTGAGTTTATCCAGCTCTCCCAGCCAGGCTCCAAACATCTTGTCTAGATCCTGATCTTCTTTATCACTGTCCTCCTCTCCTCCATCTGTGTGGTCCAGGTCTTCATCTGACAGCTGCTCCATCTGAAACACACACACACAGGGTAAAGTTCGCTACCGGTTGACGAGCGTGTCAGTCCCTCTCATTCATCTCCAATGGGAACCCAGCATCTCCATGGTAACATCCCTGGAGCAAGTCAACCTGACTGACGAATCCCTGGTCATCACAGCATATGGGTCATCCCAAGTCTACCTAACTGACGAACCCCTGACCATCACAGCATATGGGTCATCCCAAGTCCACCTAACTGACGAACCCCTGGTCATCACAGCATATGGGTCATCCCAAGTCCACCTGACTGACGAACCCCTGACCATTGACATCAATCGATGTCTTTGTGTCTCCAGAACCTATCAAATCACTTGCTCCAGCTATATAATCATCCATCTATATGTTCAACCTTTTAGATACTGGGCATCCCAAACATTAGTACATGAGGATGGTGGATAGTCTCCCTGTCTGGAAGTGGGAGAATATCGCATTTTTCAAACACCTGAAAGCTTTTTCATGCAATCTAGAGCCATAATCATTATGCTTAATTATACGTTAAATTTTTTTTAAAAATGTTTATATTTCTGCATATCTAAATAATTCTAAGCGTTCGTCTTGAGCCGTCTGTATCCTCCTGACAAAATCTGGGTAACATACTGAAAGGAACGTGAGTCTCATTCAGTACATTTAGTTATTGCTTGCTTTATTAGTCTACCAACCTTACCGGCACGCCAGCTAAAATACAGGCAACCGCCAAAATAACGGGACACAAAGTATATTGAAAGCAGGTGCTTCCACACAAGGTTCCGGAGTTAATTAAGCAATTAACATCCCGTCACGCTTAGGTTCATGTATAAAAATGCTCGGCAGGCCATTATTTTGGCAACCATGGCTATCCTGCCATCCACAGGACACGAGTGGTCACTCAATGAGCATGAAAACGATGTACGCCTCAGTCACCAGATCTCAACCCAATTAAACACTTATGAGAGATTCTGGAGCAGTGTCTGAGACAGCGTTTTCTACCACCGGCAACAAAACACCAAACGATTGAGTTTCTGGTGGAAGAATGATGTCGCAGCACCCCAAAGTAATGGACTGCCAGCAATGGACTGCCAGCAATGGACTGCCAGCAATGGACTGCCAGCAATGGACTGCCAGCAATGGACTGCCTTTTCTCTTTGCTTATTTCAGCTGTTCTTGCTATAGTATGGACTTGGTCCTTTCCCAAATAGGGCTATCTTCTGTATACCACCCCTACCTGGTCACAACACAACTGATTGGCTCAAACGCATGAAGGAAAGAAATTCCACAAACTAACATTTTATAACCTTCCCTCTACTCCCACCCCAACCTACCTTCTAATCCTACCCCAACCTACCCTCTACTCCTACCCCAACCTACCCTCTACTCCTACCCCAACCTACCCTCTACTCCTACCCCAACCTACCCTCTACTCCTACCCCAACCTACCCTCTACTCCCACCCCAACCTACCCTCTACTCCCACCCCAACCTACCCTCTACTCCCACCCCAACCTACCCTCTACCGCTACCTACCCTCTACTCCTACCCCAACCTACCCTCTAATCCTACCCCAACCTACCCTCTACTCCTACCCCAACCTACCCTCTACTCCTACCCCAACCTACCCTCTACTCCTACCCCAACCTACCCTCTACTCCTACCCCAACCTACCCTCTACCCCTACCCCAACCTACCCTCTACCCCTACCCCAACCTACCCTCTACTCCTACCCCAACCTACCCTCTACTCCTACCCCAACCTACCCTCTATTCCTACCCCAACCTACCCTCTACCCTCTACCCCAACCTACCCTCTACCCCAACCTTCCCTCTACCCCAACCTACCCTCTATTCCTACCCCAACCTACCCTCTACCCCAACCTACCCTCTACCCCAACCTACCCTCTACCCCTACCCCAACCTACCCTCTACTCCTACCCCAACCTACCCTCTACCCTCTACCCCAACCTACCCTCTACCCCAACCTACCCTCTACCCTCTACCCCAACCTACCCTCTACCCCAACCTTCCCTCTAGTCCTGCCCCAACCTTCCCTCTAGTCCTGCACCAACCTTCCCTCTAGTCCTGCCCTAACCTCCCCCCTAGTCCTGCCCCAACCTCCCCCCTAGTCCTGCCCCAACCTTCCCTCTAGTCCTGGCCCAACCTTCCCTCTAGTCCTGGCCCAACCTTCCCTCTAGTCCTGGCCCAACCTTCCCTCTAGTCCTGGCCCAACCTTCCCTCTAGTCCTGGCCCAACCTTCCCTCTAGTCCTGGCCCAACCTTCCCTCTAGTCCTGCCCTGCTATACATCCTGTTCTCACGCTGTTGTAAACCAGCTGACGGACAAGAGAACATAAGGCCTATACATCCTGTTCTCACGCTGTTGTAAACCAGCTGACATACAAGAGAACATGGGGCATCTACCTGTAACCTGTGTGGTTTCTCCTCTCCTGATCTACCGGTGTGGCTTCTCCTCTCCTGATCTACCTGTGTGGCTTCTCCTCTCCTGATCTACCTGTGTGGTTTCTCCTCTTCTGATCTACCTGTGTGGCTTCTCCTCTCCTGATCTACCTGTGTGGCTTCTCCTCTCCTGATCTACCTGTGTGGCTTCTCCTCTCCTGATCTACCTGTGTGGCTTCTCCTCTCCTGATCTACCTGTGTGGCTTCTCCTCTCCTGATCTACCTGTGTGGTTTCTCCTCTCCTGATCTACCTGTGTGGTTTCTCCTCTCCTGATCTACCTGTGTGGCTTCTCCTCTCCTGATCTACCTGTGTGGCTTCTCCTCTCCTGATCTACCTGTGTGGCTTCTCCTCTCCTGATCTACCTGTGTGGCTTCTCCTCTCCTGATCTACCTGTGTGGCTTCTCCTCTCCTGATCTACCTGTGTGGTTTCTCCTCTCCTGATCTACCTGTGTGGTTTCTCCTCTCCTGATCTACCTGTCCGGCCCTCAGAAAGTATTCAAACTCCTTGACTTATTCTACATTTAGTTACATCCGGAATTAAAAATGGAGGTAAACTGTTTCCCCCCCCTCACCCATCTACACACAATACCCCATAAAAACAAAGTGAAAACATGTTTTTTATTTTTTTTGAAACTGAAATACAGAAATATCTAACTTACATAAGTATTCACACGACTAAGTCAATGCATGTTAGAATGACCTTTAGCATGACCTTTAGCAGGGATTACAGCTGAGAGTCTTTCTGTATCTTCAAATTCATCACATCTGGATTGTACAATATTTGCACATTATTCATTTAAAAAATATTCAAGCTCTGTCAGGTTAGTTGCTGATCATTGCTAGACAGACATTTTCAAGTCTCGTCATAGATTTTCAAGCCGATTTAAGTCAAAACTGTAACTAGGCCACTCAGGAACATTCAATGTCATCTTGGTAAGCAACTCCAGTGTTATTGTCCTGCTAAAAAGGTGAATTCATCTCCCAGTGTCTGTTGAGAAGCAGACTGAACCAGGTTTTACTCGAGGATTTTGCCTGTGCTTAGCTCTCTTCCGTTTCTTTGAATCCCTAGCCCTTGCCGATGACAAGCATACTCATAACATGATGCAGCCACCACCATGATTGAAAATATGAAGAGCGGTCCTCAGTGATGTGATGTGTTGTGGATTTTCCCCAAACGTAACACTTTGTATCAGGACAAAGTTAAATTCTTTGCCACATTTTTTTTCCAATTTTACTTTAGTGCCTTACTACAAACAGGATGCAGGTTTTAGAATAGATTTTTCTGTACTGGCTTCCTTTTCAATCTGTCAATTAAGTTTGTATCGTGGAGTAACTACAATGTTGTTGATCCATCCTCAGTTTTCTCCGATCACAGACATTAAACTCTGTAACTGTTTTAAAGTCTCCATTGGCCTTATGGTGAAATCCCTAAATGGTTTCCTTCCTCTCCGGCAACTGAGTTAGTAATGACGCCTGTATCTTTGTAGTGACTGGGTGTACACCATCCAAAGTGTAATTAATAACTTCACCATGCTCAAAGGGATATTGAATGTCTGCTTATAGGTGCCCTTCTTTGCGAGGCATTGGAAAACCTCCCTGGTCTTTGTGGTTTAATTTGTGTTTGAAATTCACAGCTCGACTGAGGGACCTTAAAGATAATTGTATGTGTGGTGTAAAGAGATGAGGTAGTCATTCAAAAATCATGTTAAACACTATTATTGCACAGAGAGTCCATGCAACTTCAGCACATTTTTCCTCCTGAACTTATTTAGCCCATAGCCAAAGGGGTTGAAAACTTTGAGTCAAGACATGTCAGCTTTCCATTTTTAATGTGTCTAAAAACATATTTCCAGTTTGACATAATTATTGTGCATTGTGTGTAAACCAGTGACACAAAGTATGTCTGTAGCATAACAACATGTGGGAAAAGTCAAGGGGTCTGAATATTTTCTGAAGGCTCTGTATATCATATACATCTGGCACAAACAAACAATACCGACACCGAGGAAGTGTAGTTGTGAGACGTAAACAGCACCGACACCGAGGCAGTCTAGCTGTGAGACGTAAACAGCACCGAAGCCGAGGCAGTCTAGCTGTGAGACGTAAACAGCACTGAAGCCGAGGCAGTCTAGCTGGTAGACGTAAACAGCACCGACACCGAGGCAGTCTAGCTGTGAGACGTAAACAGCACCGTAGCTGAGGCAGTCTAGCTGTGAGACGTAAACAGCACTGAAGCCGAGGCAGTCTAGCTGGTAGACGTAAACAGCACTGAAGCTGAGGCAGTCTAGCTGTGAGACGTAAACAGCACTGAAGCTGAGGCAGTCTAGCTGGTAGACGTAAACAGCACCGACACCGAGGCAGTCTAGCTGTGAGACGTAAACAGCACCGTAGCTGAGGCAGTCTAGCTGTGAGACGTAAACAGCACTGAAGCCGAGGCAGTCTAGCTGGTAGACGTAAACAGCACTGAAGCTGAGGCAGTCTAGCTGTGAGACGTAAACAGCACTGAAGCTGAGGCAGTCTAGCTGTGAGACGTAAACAGCACTGAAGCTGAGGCAGTCTAGCTGTGAGACGTAAACAGCACTGAAGCTGAGGCAGTCTAGCTGGTAGACGTAAAGGCTCCGAGAAAGGAAAGAAGTTTAATATTGACAGGCCGTAATACACTTAAACCAATGAGTCAGACGTGGTTCCGATAACGGAGAGATAGATATGACTCTCCAGACATGTCTTAGCAGAGTAGCCGACGGACTGAAAACTGTAATAAAGCAGGGAATGCAGTGTACAGTATTCACTAGCTTTATCATGCACTGGAGTCAGTGAGTGCATCCCAAGTGGCACCCTATTCCCTGTGTAGTGCCCTACTTTTGGCCAGGGCCCTATGGCACCATATTCCCTATGTAGTGCACTACTTTTGGCCAGGGCCCATAGGGAGTGCATAAGGTGCTTTTAGAGACCGACCAGTAGAGGCTCCTCCGCACAGCAAGACACACTAGGCTAGAGGGTTTTCTGTCTCCTGAACTGTCTCAAAGACACCAGGCCATAAATCAATTCTCTCAACCTCTACCTGAGGTAGCCTACAGATCAGGCACACTGGAGTACAACACACACTCTCTCAACCTCTACCTGAGGTAGCCTACAGATCAGGCACACTGGAGTACAACACACACTCTCTCAACCTCTACCTGAGGAAGCCTACAGATCAGGCATACTGGAGTACAACACACACTCTCTCAACCAACGTCCTATGAATCTTTCCCTCGATCCTGCGTTAGTCCCTGCATCTGAAAAACATCCCCACAGCATGATGCTGCCACCACCATGCTTCACCGTAGGGATGGTGCCTGGTTTCCTCCAGACGTGACGTTTGGCATTCAGGCCAAAGAGTTCAATCATGGTTTCATCAGCCAAGATAACCTTGTTTCTCATGGTCTGAGAGTCTTTAGGTGCCTTTTGACAAACTCCAAGCGGGCTGTCATGTGCCTTTTACTGAGGAGAGGCTGCCGTCTGGCCACTCTACCATACAGGCCTGATTGGTGGAGTGCTGCAGAGATGGTTGTCCTTCTAGAAGGTTCTCCCATCTCCACAGAGGAACTCTGGAGCTCTGTCATAGTGCCCATGACCAAGGCCCTTTTTGGTAGATTTGTGAGATCTGTGCCTCGACACAATCCTGTCTCGGAGCTCTACGGAAAATTCCTTCGACCTCATGGCTTGGTTTTTGCTCTGACATGCACTGTCAACTGTGGGACCTTATAAAGACAGGTGTATGTCTTTCCAAATCATGTCCAATAAATTGAATTTACCACAGGTGGACTCCAATCAAGTTGTAGAAACATCTCAAGGACGATCAATGGAAACAGGATGCACCTGAGCCCAATGTAGTGTCTCATAGCAACGGGTCTGAATACGGAATTAAATAACGTATTTAAAATAGTAAAAAGATACATTAGGGGGGAAAATGACATGGCGGTGCTCTCCCTAGCCTGACGTGGTGGAGGCGCTCACCCTAGCCTGACGTGGTGGCGGCGCTCTCCCTAGCCTGACGTGGTGGCGGCGCTCTCCCTAGCCTGACGTGGTGGCGGCGCTCACCCTAGCCTGACGTGGTGGCGGCGCTCTCCCTAGCCTGACGTGGTGGCGGCGCTCTCCCTAGCCTGACGTGGTGGCGGCGCTCTCCCTAGCCTGACGTGGTGGCGGCGCTCTCCCTAGCCTGACGTGGTGGCGGCGCTCTCCCTAGCCTGACGTGGTGGCGGCGCTCTCCCTAGCCTGACGTGGTGGCGGCGCTCTCCCTAGCCTGACGTGGTGGCGGCGCTCTCCCTAGCCTGACGTGGTGGCGGCGCTCTCCCTAGCCTGACGTGGTGGCGGCGCTCTCCCTAGCCTGACGTGGTGGCGGCGCTCTCCCTAGCCTGACGTTGTGGCGGCGCTCTCCCTAGCCTGACGTGGTGGCGGCGCTCTCCCTAGCCTGACGTTGTGGCGGCGCTCTCCCTAGCCTGACGTGGTGGCGGCGCTCTCCCTAGCCTGACGTGGTGGCGGCGCTCTCCCTAGCCTGACGTGGTGGCGGCGCTCTCCCTAGCCTGACGTGGTGGCGGCGCTCTCCCTAGCCTGACGTGGTGGCGGCGCTCTCCCTAGCCTAACGTGGTGTCGGCGCTCTCCCTAGCCTGACGTGGTGGCGGTGCTCTCCCTAGCCTGACGTGGCGGCGGCGCACTACCTCTCTCCCTTGGCCTCCATAGCTACCCTCTCTCCGCCAGGGTACCCTCTCTCCCTTGGCCTCCACATGTATCCTCTCTCTGCCAGGGTACCTTGTCTGCCTTGGCCTCCACAGGTGTCCTCTCTCTGCCAGGGTACCCTCTCTCCCTTGGCCTCCACAGCTATACTCTCTGCCAGGGTACCCTCTCTCTGCCAGGGTACCCTGTCTGCCTCGGCCTCCACAGGTGTCCCCTCTCTGCCAGGGTACCCTCTCTCCATTGGCCTCCACAGGTATCCTCTCTCTGCCAGGGTACCCTCTCTCCATTGGCCTCCACAGGTATCCTCTCTCTGCCAGGGTACCCTCTCTCCCTTGGCCTCCACAGGTATCCTCTCTCTGCCAGGGTATCCTCTCTTCCTTGGCCTCCACAGCTATCCTCTCTCCGCCAGGGTACCCGCTCTCCGCCAGGGTACCCGCTCTCCGCCAGGGTACCCGCTCTCCCTTGGCCTCCACAGCTACCCTCTCTCTGCCAGGGTACCCTCTCTCTGCCAGGGTACCCTCTCTCTGCCAGGGTACCCTGGCAGAGAGAGGATAGCTGTGGAGGCCAAGGGAGAGCGGGTACCCTGGCGGAGAGCGGGTACCCTGGCGGAGAGCGGGTACCCTGGCGGAGAGCGGACAGCTGTGGAGGCAAAGGGAGAGAGGGTACCCTGGCAGAGAGAGGACAGCTGTGGAGGCCAAGGGAGAGAGGGTACCCTGGCAGAGAGAGGATACCTGTGGAGGCCAAGGGAGAGAGGATACCCTGGCAGAGAGAGGATACCTGTGGAGGCCAAGGGAGAGAGGGTACCCTGGTAGAGAGAGGACACCTGTGGAGGCCAAGGCAGACAGGATACCCTGGCAGAGAGAGGATAGCTGTGGAGGCCAAGGGAGAGAGGATACCCTGGCAGAGAGAGGATACCTGTGGAGGCCAAGGGAGAGAGGGTACCCTGGCAGAGAGAGGATACCTGTGGAGGCCAATGGAGAGAGGGTACCCTCTGCCAGGGTACCCGCTCTCCGCCAGGGTACCCGCTCTCCGCCAGGGTACCCTCTCTCCGCCAGGGTACCCTCTCTCCGCCAGGGTACCCTCTCTCCGCCAGGGTACCCTCTCTCCGCCAGGGTACCCTCTCTCCGCCAGGGTACCCTCTCTCCGCCAGGGTACCCTCTCTCCGCCAGGGTACCCTCTCTCTGCCAGGGTACCCTCTCTCCCTTGCCCTCCACAACAGCATTTTATTGATATATTTGCATTTCTTTAACTAGTCACTGAGAACACATTCTATTTTACAATTATGACCTGACCAACAGAGCACAGCAGAATGAAATGCATCCCAAAGCTCTATCCCCAGCCAGTCAGGGGATGAGAAGGAGGAAGGAGTTAACAGGAAGAGAAACACTGGGAATCCCACCCCCTCCATCAGCCCATAGTCATCCCAGAGAGAAGCTACAGCTGCCAGTCTCTGTGTGCGTTAATGGTATTCTATACATCTGACTCCGACCTCCAAAAAGGTCAGATGTGGACATAATTGCTGAACAATACTCTGTCTGATATGGCCACTGAACAGTTGTAGACACTAAGTCCCAAATTATGCCTTATCCCCTATAAAGTGCACTACTTTTGATCAGACCCCATGGGAAGAGGTTGCCATTTCTGACAGATCCTTAGAGTAGGAGTTGTTATAGAAAACCTATTATGCTCCCTAACCACAATATAGCAGATCTAACAGGATGCTGCTCCAGTGTTCTATATGTCAGGCCTAACAGGATGCTGCTCCAGTGTTCTATATGACAGACCTAACAGGATGCTGCTCCAGTGTTCTATATGACAGGCCTAACAGGATGCTGCTCCAGTGTTCTATATGACAGGCATGACAGGATGTAGATTCCCTACAGTACATCAGGGGGTTTCAGTACATCAGGGGGTTTCAGTACGTCAGGGGGTTTCAGTACGTCAGGGGGTTTCCTACTGTATCTTACAGTACATCAGGGGGTTTCAGTACATCAGGGGGTTTCCTACTGTATCTTACAGTACATCAGGGGGTTTCAGTACATCAGGGGGTTTCAGTACATCAGGGGTTTCCTACTGTATCGTACAGTACATCAGGGGGTTCCCTTACAGTACATCAATTGGTTCCCTTACAGTACATCAGGGGGTGTCCTATTGTAGCTTACACCAGGGGGTTTCAGTACATCAGGGGGTTTGAGTACATCAGGGGTTTCCTACTGTATCTTACAGTACATCAGGGGGTTTCAGTACATCAGGGGGTTTCAGTACATCAGGGGGTGTCCTACTGAATCTTACAGTACATCAGGGGGTTTGAGTACATCAGGGGTTTCCTACTGTATCTTACAGTACATCAGGGGGTTACAGTACATCAGGGGATTTCAGTACATCAGGGGGGTATCCTACTGTATCTTACAGTACATCAGGGGGTTACAGTACATCAGGGGGTATCCTACTGTATCTTACAGTACATCAGGGGGTTACAGTACATCAGGGGTTTCCTACTGTATCTTACAGTTCATCAGGGGTGTCCTACTGTAGCTTACTGTACATCAGGGGGTTTCAGTACATCAGGGGGTTTGAGTACATCAGGGGTTTCCTACTGTATCTTACAGTACATCAGGGGGTTTCAGTACATCAGGGGGTTTCAGTACATCAGGGGGTGTCCTACTGTATCTTACAGTACATCAGGGGGTTTGAGTACATCAGGGGTTTCCTACTGTATCTTACAGTACATCAGGGGGTTACAGTACATCAGGGGATTTCAGTACATCAGGGGGGTATCCTACTGTATCTTACAGTACATCAGGGGGTTACAGTACATCAGGGGTTTCCTACTGTATCTTACAGTTCATCAGGGGTGTCCTACTGTAGCTTACTGTACATCAGGGGATTTCAGTACATCAGGGGGTATCCTACTATCTTACAGTACATCAGGGGGTTACAGTACATCAGGGGTTTCCTACTGTATCTTACAGTTCATCAGGGGTGTCCTAATGTAGCTTACTGTACATCAGGGGGTTACAGTACATCAGGGGATTTCAGTACATCAGGGGGTATCCTACTGTATCTTACAGTACATCAGGGGTGTCCTAATGTAGCTTACTGTACATCAGGGGATTTCAGTACATCAGGGGTTTCCTACTGTATCTTACAGTACATCAGGGGATTTCAGTACATCAGGGGTTTCCTACTGTATCTTACAGTTCATCAGGGGTGTCCTACTGTAGCTTACTGTACATCAGGGGATTTCAGTACATCAGGGGGTATCCTACTGTATCTTACAGTACATCAGGGGTGTCCTAATGTAGCTTACTGTACATCAGGGGATTTCAGTACATCAGGGGTTTCCTACTGTATCTTACAGTACATCAGGGGATTTCAGTACATCAGGGGTTTCCTACTGTATCTTACAGTTCATCAGGGGTGTCCTACTGTAGCTTACTGTACATCAGGGGATTTCAGTACATCAGGGGGTTACAGTACATCAGGGGGTTACAGTACATCAGGGGGTTTCCTACTGTATCTTACAGTTCATCAGGGGGTTTCCTACTGTATCTTACAGTACATCAGGGGGTTTCAGTACATCAGGGGGTTTCAGTACATCAGGGGGTTTCCTACTGTATCTTACAGTTCATCAGGGGTGTCCTACTGTAGCTTACTGTACATCAGGGGGTTTCAGTACATCAGGGGGTTTCGGTACATCAGGGGGTGTCCTACTGTATCTTACAGTACATCAGGGGGTTACAGTACATCAGGGGGTTTCCTACTGTAGCTTACAACAGGCCTCTGACTGGAGCCTTGTTTTCTAGCTCATCTGTGTCCTGTACCCCTAACAGTTTTTGTCCAGAACTGCCGCTTCGTCCCTGCTTCGTCTCTCTCTAGTCTCCGGGTATAATCTAGCCCACTGTGATTCCTGGGAAGTTAGCTTGTGGAGCTAATGGTGTAAATCTCAGGCCCCCTCTGTGGGATCTCTGATGGGATCTCTGGTGCTTCAGAGACTGAGAGAAAGGCCCAGGGCAGGTTGTTGAGGCGCGGAGCTCGTGGAGGCTATTCTCAACTTCCACAGCAGCAGGAGCTGAGCACCCCAGAGAGAGAGCGAGAGAGAGCGAAGAGAGTGAAGAGAGCGAGAGAGAGCGAGAGAGAGCGAGAGAGAGCGAGAGAGAGCGAGAGAGAGCGAGAGAGAGCGAGAGAGAGCGAGAGAGAGCGAGAGAGAGCGGAGAGAGCGAGAGAGAGCGGAGAGAGCGGAGAGAGCGAGAGAGAGCGAGAGAGAGCGAGAGAGAGCGAGAGAGAGCGAGAGAGAGCGAGAGAGAGCAGAGAGAGCGAGAGAGAGCGAGAGAGAGCGAGAGAGAGCGAGAGAGAGCGAGAGAGAGCGAGAGAGAGCGAGAGAGAGCGAGAGAGAGCGAGAGAGAGCGAGAGAGAGCGAGAGAGAGCGAAGAGAGCGGAGAGAGCGGAGAGAGCGGAGAGAGAGCGAAGAGAGCGGAGAGAGCGGAGAGAGCGGAGAGAGCGAAAGAGAGCGAGAGAGAGCGATGTCCTATCCCTGCTGAGAGCCTGTTCAGCCTGGGACACCAATAGAAGAAAGGATGATGGATGGAGCTATGCCGAATATCCCAAATAGCCACCACACTCCTGAACAATACTTCAAGATAGTTCAATTGATGATAGTGTTTAACATGAAGGGTCCTAGTTTTGAGAAATAAAGTACTTTCTAATGATCAAAAATATAACTTATGATATTATTAAAATGTTACTTGTGAAGCAAGAGTCCCCCACTTTAAATATTCAACATACGTTGATTATTTGGAGAGTTAGTCCTTCTAAACCGTGGAAGATAGAAACATCATTCAAACCGGTCTGGAATAGTGTGCTCGTATACAAACACGACATCGGACACCCCTTCAAATGAGTGGATTCTATTTCAGCCACACCGGTTGCTGACATTGGCAGTAGAATGGCCTTAATGAAGAGCTCAATGACGCTCAACGTGGCACCATCAGAGGATGCCACTTTTCCAACAAGTCAGTTCGTCACATTTCTGCCCTGCTAGAGCTGCCCCATGTCATCTGTCAGTGTTATCGTTAAGTGGAAATGTCTAGGAGCATCAACGGCTCAACCGTGAACGGGACCGCCGAGTGCTGAAGTGTGTAGCATGTTAAAATTGTCTGTCCTCTGTTGCACCACTCCGAGTCCCAAACTGCCTCAGTGTCTGACCTCACTAATGCTTGTGTGACTGAATGGAAGCAAGTCCCTGAAGCAATGTTCCAACATCTAGTGGAAAGCCTTCCCAGAAGAGTGGAGGCTGTTATAGCAGCAATGTTCCAACATCTAGTGGAAAGCCTTCCCAGAAGAGTGGAGACTGTTATAGCAGCAATGTTCCAACATCTAGTGGAAATCCTTCCCAGAAGAGTGGAGGCTGTTATAGCAGCAATGTTCCAACATCTAGTGGAAAGCCTTCCCAGAAGAGCGGAGGCTGTTATAGCAACAATGTTCCAACATCTAGTGGAAAGCCTTCCCAGAAGAGTGGAGGCTGTTATAGCAGCAATGTTCCAACACCTAGTGGAAAGCCTTCCCAGAAGAGTGGAGGCTGTTATAGCAGCAATGTTCCAACATCTAGTGGAAAGCCTTCCCAGGAGAGTGGAGGCTGTTATAGCAGCAATGTTCCAACATCTAGTGGAAAGCCTTCCCAGAAGAGTGGAGGCTGTTATAGCAACAATGTTCCAACATCTAGTGGAAAGCCTTCCCAGAAGAGTGGAGGCTGTTATAGCAACAATGTTCCAACATCTAGTGGAAAGCCTTCCCAGAAGAGTGGAGGCTGTTATAGCAGCAATGTTCCAACATCTAGTGGAAAGCCTTCCCAGAAGAGTGGAGGCTGTTATAGCAACAATGTTCCAACATCTAGTGGAAAGCCTTCCCAGAAGAGTGGAGGCTGTTATAGCAGCAATGTTCCAACATCTAGTGGAAAGCCTTCCCAGAAGAGTGGAGGCTGTTATAGCAGCAATGTTCCAACATCTAGTGGAAAGCCTTCCCAGAAGAGTGGAGGCTGTTATAGCAGCAATGTTCCAACATCTAGTGGAAAGCCTTCCCAGAAGAGTGGAGACTGTTATAGCAGCAATGTTCCAACATCTAGTGGAAAGCCTTCCCAGAAGAGTGGAGGCTGTTATAGCAGCAATGTTCCAACATCTAGTGGAAAGCCTTCCCAGAAGAGTGGAGGCTGTTATAGCAGCAATGTTCCAACATCTAGTGGAAAGCCTTCCCAGAAGAGGAGGCTGTTATAGCAGCAATGTTCCAACATCTAGTGGAAAGCCTTCCCAGAAGAGGAGGCTGTTATAGCAGCAATGTTCCAACATCTAGTGGAAAGCCTTCCCAGAAGAGGAGGCTGTTATAGCAGCAATGTTCCAACATCTAGTGGAAAGCCTTCCCAGGAGAGTGGAGGCTGTTATAGCAGCAATGTTCCAACATCTAGTGGAAAGCCTTCCCAGGAGAGTGGAGGCTGTTATAGCAGCAATGTTCCAACATCTAGTGGAAAGCCTTCCCAGAAGAGTGGAGGCTGTTATAGCAGCAATGTTCCAACATCTAGTGGAAAGCCTTCCCAGAAGAGTGGAGGCTGTTATAGCAGCAATGTTCCAACATCTAGTGGAAAGCCTTCCCAGGAGAGTGGAGGCTGTTATAGCAGCAATGTTCCAACATCTAGTGGAAAGCCTTCCCAGAAGAGTGGAGGCTGTTACAGCAGCAATGTTCCAACATCTAGTGGAAAGCCTTCCCAGAAGAGTGGAGGCTGTTACAGCAGCAATGTTCCAACATCTAGTGGAAAGCCTTCCCAGGAGAGTGGAGGCTGTTACAGCAGCAATGTTCCAACATCTAGTGGAAAGCCTTCCCAGAAGAGGAGGCTGTTATAGCAGCAAAGGGGGGGGACCAACTCTATAATTAACACTCATAATTTTGGAATGAGATGTTTAAAGAGCAGTTGTCCGCATAACGTTGTTGGTCATGTAGTGTATCTTATATACGTTTTAGATTATTCCTTCCTTGACTTTCATGGGATTTCCACAACTTTCTAAAAAGGTCCCATTGTGAAATCACATCTAACATTCCATTCGCTGTAAACACAACTTTTGACACAGATTAGCAACTTTGACCACTTTGCCAAAACAACTTAGACAACATGTTAGAGGGTACAACATCTTCCTCTACTTCTCTGCTATTCAAATCTGAAATCAGAACACGAATAGCTTCTAACCAATCAAGAGGTAGAGGGATTTTAGCAACCAATCAACTGCTTTCAATAGCGATGCAGTAAGTCATGGCAGAAGCAGATTCATTACTCACCAGCAGCAGCTGCAAATTCCAACAACAATCACATTTTGAAGTTCACTTTCATTGATTTGTCTAACACCATCATGAATCTAGCAAATACGTTTTGTGGGTCAGAGTGCAATATTTATTTAGTTCCATAAAACAAACGTTTGATAGCGTGTTTCTCTCACACACTGGCTTTAGCCATGGATGGAGGCAGGCCTGCCAAGGCAAATGCAGGGGGTTGCCTAGCTACATGTGCCTTGGAGACAGCCTTCACATAGGATTACTACTGACCGCAGTACAGACCCACACAGCCACTGCTCTGGTCTGTACTATAAAGTATAACTACTTAAATGTTCATAAATTAGCATATATAATACCCACCAACAACAGACACTTCTGGTGGGAAACATGAAAGCACCGCCGACCCAACCATAGAGCCAGCCATCAACCCAACCATAGAGCCAGCCATCAACCCAACCATAGAGCCAGCCATCAACCCAACCATAGAGCCAGCCATCAACCCAACCATAGAGCCAGCCATCAACCCAACCATAGAGCCAGCCATCAACCCGACCATAGAGCCAGCCATCAACCCGACCATAGAGCCAGCCATCAACCCGACCATAGAGCCAGCCATCAACCCGACCATAGAGCCAGCCATCAACCCGACCATAGAGCCAGCCATCAACCCAACCATAGAGCCAGCCATCAACCCAACCATAGAGCCAGCCATCAACCCAACCATAGAGCCAGCCATCAACCCAACCATAGAGCCAGCCATCAACCCAACCATAGAGCCAGCCATCAACCCGACCATAGAGCCAGCCATCAACCCGACCATAGAGCCAGCCATCAACCCGACCATAGAGCCAGCCATCAACCCGACCATAGAGCCAGCCATCAACCCGACCATAGAGCCAGCCATCAACCCAACCATAGAGCCAGCCATCAACCCAACCATAGAGCCAGCCATCAACCCAACCATAGAGCCAGCCATCAACCCAACCATAGAGCCAGCCATCAACCCAACCATAGAGCCAGCCATCAACCCAACCATAGAGCCAGCCATCAACCCAACCATAGAGCCAGCCATCAACCCAACCATAGAGCCAGCCATCAACCCAACCATAGAGCCAGCCATCAGCCAAGGCCTCCACCTCCCCAACTCATACTGCACAGCTACCCTGTATAAATACAGTACCAGTCACCAGTTGAAGAACACCTACTGATTCCAGGGTTTTTCTTTAGTTTTACTATTTTCTACATTGTAGAATAATAGTGAAGACATCAACACTATGAAATAACACATATGGAATCATGTAGCAACCAAAACAACAAGTGTTAAACAAATCCAAATATATTTTAGATTTTAGTTTCTTCTAAGTAACCACCCTTTGCCTTGATGACAGCTTTGGACACTCTTGATGTTCATATAAAAACTGAATAAAAATATAGAAATGCAACAATTTCCAAGATTTTACAGAGTTACAGAAATCAGTCAATGTAAATAAATTCATTAGGCCTTAATCTATAGATTTCACATGACTGGGAACACAGACATGCATCTGGTAAATCGGCCAGGTCGCAATTGTAAATGAGAACTTGTTCTCAACTTGCCTACCTGGTTAAATAAAGGTAAAATAAAAATAAATAAAAATAAATAATAGAGACACACATTTGATAAAATACTATAAAGTACAAACGTTATGGTGTACTGTGCAACGTGTGTGTGTGTGTGTGTGTGTGTGTGTGTGTGTGTGTGTGTGTGTGTGGTGTGTGGTGTGTGTACAGCATAAGATATGTACATTATAATGTCCTAACGCAATTCTTACCTTTGGTGTAGTTTAGCTGGGCAGCCAAGCTCACTGCCCTCAGTCTGTCAGGAAAACCCTGATGGTTAAAATCACCTTGAAGGAAGGAGAGAGAGAGAGAGGCCTTTATTCAGAGCAGAGAGTGCAGAACGATAATTCACCTGGATTCAAAGTAACGCTGAATATCAATCCACTTAAACCCTCTGCTTTCTGCAGACTCAGCTAAATGTGACTGTTACTGTAGAAATCAAATTAGTTTTCACAAAATGGCAGCCTATCACTTATGTAGTGCACTACTTTTGAACAGATGGGCCCTATCCAGGCCCTGGTCCAAAGTAGGGAATAGGAGCCATTGACTTCCCTGAAGCCCACAGGAGCCACACCAACAAAGTAGCATTACTGAGCCCACGGGAGCCACACCAACAGAATAGCATTACTGAGCCCACGGGAGCCACACCAACAGAATAGCATTACTGAGCCCACGGGAGCCACACCAACAGAATAGCATTACTGAGCCCACGGGAGCCACACCAACAGAATAGCATGACTGAGCCCACGGGAGCCACACCAACAGAATAGCATGACTGAGCCCACGGGAGCCACACCAACAGAATAGCATTACTGAGCCCACGGGAGCCACACCAACAGAGTAGCATTACTGAGCCCACGGGAGCCACACCAACAGAGTAGCATTACTGAGCCCACGGGTGCCACACCAACAGAGTAGCATTACTGAGCCCACGGGAGCCACACCAACCGAATAGCATTACTGAGCCCACGGGAGCCACACCAACAGAGTAGCATTACTGAGCCCACGGGTGCCACACCAACAGAGTAGCATTACTGAGCCCACGGGAGCCACACCAACAGAATAGCATTACTGAGCCCACGGGAGCCACACCAACAGAGTAGCATTACTGAGCCCACGGGTGCCACACCAACAGAATAGCATTACTGAGCCCACGGGAGCCACACCAACAGAGTAGCATTACTGAGCCCACAGGAGCCACACCAACAGAGTAGCATTACTGAGCCCACGGAAGCCACACCAACCGAATAGCATTACTGAGCCCACGGGAGCCACACCAACAGAGTAGCATTACTGAGCCCACGGGAGCCACACCAACAGAGTAGCATTACTGAGCCCATGGGAGCCACACCAACAGAGTAGCATTACTGAGCCCACGGGAGCCACACCAACAGAGTAGCATTACTGAGCCCACGGGAGCCACACCAACAGAGTAGCATTACTGAGCCCACGGGAGCCACACCAACAGAGTAGCATTACTGAGCCCACGGGAGCCACACCAACAGAGTAGCATTACTGAGCCCACGGGAGCCACACCAACAGAGTAGCATTACTGAGCCCACGGGAGCCACACCAACAGAGTAGCATTACTGAGGCATCACCTCCCTGACCAAGGCCCTTCTCCCCTGATTGCTCAGTTTGGCCAAGCAGCGAACTCTAGGAAGAGTCTTGGTGGTTCCAAACTTCTTCCATTTAAGAATGGAGGCCACTCTGTCCTTGGGGACCTTGAATGTTTGCAAAAATGTCTAAAAACCTGTTTTCGCTTTGTCATTATGGGGTATTGTGGGTAGACTGATGAGGGGAAAAAGCATTTAATCCCTTTTAGAATAAGGCTGTAATGTAAAACAATGTGGACAAAGTCACGGGGTCTGAATCCTTTCCGAATGCACCGTATGCTCAATGGCCATGGAAGAACTGGTACATGTTCAGCTTCTAGGAATTGTGTTCCGATCCTTGCTACATGGGGCTGTGCATTATCATGCTGAAACGTGAGGTGATGGGACGGATGAATGGTACGACAACAGACCTCAGGGTCTCATCACAGTATCTCTGTGCATTCAAATTGTCATTGATGAAAATGTAATTGTGTTTATTGTCCGTAGCTTTTGCCTGCCCATACCATAACCCCCCACGCCACCATGGGGCTGATCACAACGTTGACATCAATCCCTCGCCCACATGACACCATACACGCCGTCTGCCATCTGCCCGGTACAGCTGAAACGGATTCATCTTTGAAGAGTGAAGAGCACACTTCTTCAGCGTGACAGCGGCCGTCGAAGGTGAGCATTTGCACAATGAAGTCGGTTATGACGCCGAACTGCAGTCAGCTTAAGACGCAGGTGAGGACGACGAGTACGCAGATGAACTTCCCTGAAAAATGTTTGTGAGGAAAGTCTTCAGTTGTGCCCACAGTTTCATCAGCTGTCCGGGTGGCTGGTCTCAGACGAGCAGGTGAAGAAGCTGGCTGTGATTACACGTAGTCTGTGGTTATGAGGCCGGTTGGATGTAGTGCCAAATTCTCTAAAATGACTTTGGAGGCAGCTTTGGTAGAGAACAGCTCTGGTGGACATTCCTGCTGTCCGCATTCCAATTCAACGCTCCCTCAAAACTTGAGACATCTGTGGCATTGTGTTGTGTGACAAAACTGCACATTTTAGAGTGGCCTTTTACTGTCCCCAGCACAAGGTGCACCTGTGTAATGCTCATAAAGTTGGATCAGCTTCATGATAATCCATCCACCTGACAGGTGCAGCATACCTTGGCAAAGCGAAAAATACTCACTAACAGGGATGTAAACACATTTGTGCACAACATTTATGAGAAATAAGCTTTTTGTGTGTGTATGGAACATTTCTGGGATCTTTTATTTCAGCTCATGAAACATCAAACCAACAGTGTATTTCACAACTGTTCAAGGGCAAGTTCAGCTTCCGAAAAGTAAGGTCATGGAAGAACTCATGATTTAAGCATTTCACTGTGAGGTCCTGTTGTATTCAGCATTTCACTGTGAGGTCTACTACACCTGTTGTATTCAGCATTTCACTGTGAGGTCCTGTTGTATTCAGCATTTCACTGTAAGGTCTACTACACCTGTTGTATTCAGCATTTCACTGTAAGGTCTACTACACCTGTTGTATTCAGCATTTCCCTGTGAGGTCTACTACACCTGTTGTATTCAGCATTTCACTGTAAGGTCTACTACACCTGTTGTATTCAGCATTTCACTGTGAGGTCTACTACACCTGTTGTATTCAGCATTTCCCTGTGAGGTCTACTACACCTGTTGTATTCAGTATTTCACTGTGAGGTCTACTACACCTGTTGTATTCAGCATTTCACTGTGAGGTCTACTACACCTGTTGTATTCAGCATTTCACTGTGAGGTCTACTACACCTGTTGTATTCAGTATTTCACTGTAAGGTCTACTACACCTGTTGTATTCAGCATTTCCCTGTGAGGTCTACTACACCTGTTGTATTCAGCATTTCACTGTGAGGTCTACTACACCTGTTGTATTCAGCATTTCACTGTGAGGTCTACTACACCTGTTGTATTCAGCATTTCACTGTGAGGTCTACTACACCTGTTGTATTCAGCATTTCACTGTGAGGTCTACTACACCTGTTGTATTCAGCATTTCACTGTGAGGTCTACTACACCTGTTGTATTCAGCATTTCACTGTGAGGTCTACTACACCTGTTGTATTCAGCATTTCACTGTAAGGTCTACTACACCTGTTGTATTCAGCATTTCACTGTCAGGTCTACTACACCTGTTGTATTCAGCATTTCACTGTGAGGTCTACTACACCTGTTGTATTCAGCATTTCACTGTGAGGTCTACTACACCTGTTGTATTCAGCATTTCACTGTGAGGTCTACTACACCTGTTGTATTCAGCATTTCACTGTGAGGTCTACTACACCTGTTGTATTCAGCATTTCACTGTCAGGTCTACTACACCTGTTGTATTCAGCATTTCACTGTGAGGTCTACTACACCTGTTGTATTCAGCATTTCACTGTGAGGTCTACTACACCTGTTGTATTCAGCATTTCACTAAGGTCTACTACACCTGTTGTATTCAGCATTTCACTGTGAGGTCTACTACACCTGTTGTATTCAGTATTTCACTGTAAGGTCTACTACACCTGTTGTATTCAGCATTTCACTGTAAGGTCTACTACACCTGTTGTATTCAGCATTTCACTGTAAGGTCTACTACACCTGTTGTATTCAGCATTTCACTGTAAGGTATACTACACCTGTTGTATTCAGCATTTCACTGTGAGGTCTACTACACCTGTTGTATTCAGTATTTCACGATAAGGTCTACTACACCTGTTGTATTCAGCATTTCCCTGTGAGGTCTACTACACCTGTTGTATTCAGCATTTCACTGTAAGGTCTACTACACCTGTTGTATTCAGCATTTCACACACTATCCACCCACTAGAGATATCCACCCTATCCACCCACTAGAGATATCCACCCTATCCACCCACTAGAGATATCCACCCACTAGAGATATCCACCCTATCCACCCACTAGAGATATCCACCCACTAGACATATCCACACTATCCACCCACTAGACATATCCACACTATCCACCCACTAGAGATGCCAGACATTGTTTGTGTCTCAAAAAGGCTCCTCTTTCCCTATATAGTAGTGCACTACTTTAGACCAGAGCCATTGCGCAGTACATTTGAATGTTGTCTGGTCTGGTGGTACAGTGTGGGTGGGGGGGGGGGTTCACATGTATATGTTACAGTCACTCCTCCCTGTTCATTTCACGTCACTTCCTGCCTGGCCGTTGTTTAACATAGTAGACGGAGACATGAGACAGTGGTTACTGTATAAACATTCATTATGAAGTAGTATTTCCATTTAGATTTCAACGGTTATTCTTTAAAAAGTACAGCAAGGGCTTGTAGACTAGACCAGACACCCACTCCCAATTTCTGATGAAATGGGATGGAGCAAATCTTTCCACCTCAAGCCTCGGTCTCAGAGAAATGCCCCTGCCAGTGAAAACATCAGAAGAACAGCAGAAGCAAACAACTAACCACATTTGTTCTTTCCTAAAACTAGTTGATTTGAGAGGTTGAAAAGGAATGGAAAGAAAGAGAGGCGGAGAGAGCAAGAGAAAGACCTTTCTGATGAGGGTACCCGTCCTGTTGGGGGAGGACGCAGAGAGCTGTGGGTTGGCAGAGCACTACATTGCTGCCTGCCATAAGATGAGGGACAGTGTCTGACAGACCACTACATTGCTGCCTGCCATAAGATGAGGGACAGTGTCTGACAGACCACAACATTGCTGCCTGCCATAAGATGAGGGACAGTGTCTGACAGACCACTACATTGCTGCCTGCCATAAGATGAGGGACAGTGTCTGACAGACCACTACATTGCTGCCTGCCATAAGATGAGGGACAGTGTCTGACAGACCACTACATTGCTGCCTGCCATAAGATGAGGGACAGTGTCTGACAGACCACTACATTGCTGCCTGCCATAAGATGAGGGACAGTGTCTGACAGACCAACCACTATGCTAATTGTTATTGTTATTGTGATTGTCCATTGTACAGTTATTTTGACCCTTGATGTTACTGATTGTCCCATTGACAATCTGGGATTATAATTATTATAATTATGTTAATATTGTACATTTAACTTAATCTCCAAAGTAAACTTTGGCAATATGTACATTGTCACGCCAATAAATTGAATTGAATTAAGAGAGAAAGAGAGAGTGAGCGAGCGAGAGACCCAGGCAGGCAGACCGAGAGAGACCCAGGCAGGCAGACCGAGAGAGACCCAGGCAGGCAGACCGAGAGAGACCCAGGCAGGCAGACCGAGAGAGACCCAGGCAGGCAGACCGAGAGAGACCCAGGCAGGCAGACCGAGAGAGACCCAGGCAGGCAGACCGAGAGAGACCCAGGCAGGCAGACCGAGAGAGACCCAGGCAGGCAGACCGAGAGAGACCCAGGCAGGCAGACCGAGAGAGACCCAGGCAGGCAGACCGAGAGACCCAGGCAGGCAAACCGAGAGACCCAGGCAGACAGAGAAGACCGAACGAGAGACCCAGGCAGACAGACAGAACGACCAACAGAGAGAGCCCAAGACGAACAGACAGACCGAGAGAAACCGAGAGAAACACAGACATACAGACCGACCAAGAGACCAAGACAGACCGACCGACCGAGAGATAGGCAGACAGGGGAGACTAAGGGAGAGAAACAGAGGAGGATGAGGGCGAGAGAAGCCGACAGGAGTCAGAGAGAGGGACAGCAAGATAGGGAGAGAAATATATTTTTAATTAAAAATTGCACAGTTGGTTAGAGCCTGTAAGTAAGCATTTCACTGTAAGGTCTACACCTGTTGTATTTGGCGCACAGATGCACAGACAGAGATGGAGACAGAGACCGACAGACAGAGAGACAAAAAGAGAGATGGACAGAGCACTTCTCCAATCATTATGGCTCTTTAACAAAGTACAAACAGCAAAAACATTATCAATCGCTGTGATCAATGATCAAATACAGATCTTAGAATCAACTATTAAAGACTACTTGAACCCACTGGATTCTCCAATTACCTTGAATGAACTACAGGACAAAATACAATCCATCCAACCCAAAAAGGCCTGTGGTGTTGATGAATGAAATTATAAAATATACAGACGACAAATTCCAAATGGCTATACTAAAACTCTTAAACATCCTCCTCAGCTCTGGCATCTTCCCCAATATTTGGAACCAAGGACTGATCACCCCAATCCACAAAAGTGGAGACAAATTTGACCTCAATAACTACCATGGAATATGCATCAACAGTAACCTTGAGAAAATCCTCTGCATTATCATTAACAGCAGACTCGTACATTTCCTCAATGAAAACAATGTACTGAGCAAATATCAAATTGGCTTTTTACCAAATTACCGTACAACAGACCATGTATTCACCCTGCACACCCTAATTGACAACCAAACAAACCAAAACAAAGGCAAAGTCTTCTCATGCTTTGTTGATTTCAAAAAAGCCTTCGACTCAATTTGGCATGAGGGTCTGCTATACAAACTGATGGAAAGTGGTGTTGGGGGTAAAACATACGACATTATAAAATCCATGTACACAAACAACAAGTGTGAGGTTAAAATTGGCAAAAAAACACATTTCTTCACACAGGGTCGTGGGGTGAGACAGGGATGCAGCTTGAGCCCCACCCTCTTCAACATATATGTCAATGAATTGGCGCGGGCACTATAACAGTCTGCAGCCCCCGGCATCACCCTACAAGAATCTGAACGCAAATGTCTACTGTTTGCTGATGATCTGGTGCTTCTGTCACCAACCAAGGAGGGCCTACAGCAGCACCTAGATATTCTGTACAGATTCTGCCAGACCTGGGTCCTGACAATAAATCTCAGTAAGACCAAAATAATGGTGTTCCAGAATGTGTCCAATTGCCAGGAACACAAATTCTATCTAGACACCTGCTTGCTCTAGAGCACACAAAAATGATATGTACCTTGGCCTAAATATCAGCGCCACAGGTAACTTTCACGAAGCTGTGAACGATCTGAGAGACAAGTCAAGAAGGGCATTCTATGCCATCAAAGGGAACATAAATTTCAAAATACCAATTAGGATCTTCCAAAAAATATTTGAATCAGTTACAGAACCCATTGCCCTTTATGGTTGTGAGGTCTGGGGTCCGCTCACCAACCAAGATTTCACAAAATGGAAGAACACCAAACTGAGAAATGCAGAATTCTGCAAAAATATCCTCCGTGTACAACGTAGAACACCAAATAATGCATGCAGAGCAGAATTAGGCCGATATCCACTAATTACCAAAATCCAGAAAAGAGCCATTAAATTCTACAACCACCTAAAAGGAAGCGATTCCCAAACCTTCCATAACAAAGCCATCACCTACAGAGATGAACCTGGAGAAGAGTCCCCTAAGCAAGCTGGTCCTGGGGCTCTGTTCACAAACACACCCCACAGAGCCCCAGGACAACAGCACAATTAGACCCAACCAAATCATGAGAAAACAAAAAGATAAATTACTTGACACATTGGAAAGAACTAACAAAAAAACAGAGCAAACTAGAATGCTATTTGGCCCTAAACAGAGAGTACACAGCGGCAAAATACCTGACCACTGTGACTGACCCAAAATTAAGGAAAGCTTTGACTATGTACAGACTTAGTGAGCATAGCCTTGCTATTGAGAAAGGCCGCCGTAGGCAGACATGGCTCTCAAGAGAAGACAGGCTATGTGCTCACTGCCCACAAAATGAGGTGGAAACTGAGCTGCACTTCCTAACCTCCTGACGGTTGTAATTTATCAGCGGTCTAAGGCTCCGGTTCCATTCCAGTCTGTATCCCAGCGGTCTAAGGCCCTGGTTCTAAGGCCCTGGTTCCATTCCAGGCTGTATCAAAGCAGTCTAAGGCCCTGGTTCCATTCCAGGCTGTATCACAGCGGTCTAAGGCCCCGGTTCTAAGGCCCCGGTTTCATTCCAGGCTGTATCCCAGCGGTCTAAGGCCCTAGTTCTAAGGCCCTGGTTCCATTCCAGGCTGTATCAAAGCAGTCTAAGGCCCTGGTTCCATTCCAGGCTGTATCACAGCGGTCTAAGGCCCCGGTTCTAAGGCCCCGGTTTCATTCCAGGCTGTATCCCAGCGGTCTAAGGCCCTGGTTCTAAGGCCCTGGTTCCATTCCAGGCTGTATCACAACCGGCCGTGATTAGGAGTCCCATAGGGCGGTGTACAATTGGCCCAGCGACGTCCGGGTTTGGCCGGTGTAGGCCGTCATTGTTAATAAGAATGTGTTCTTAACTGACTTGCCTAGTTAAATAAAAGGTTATATTTTTTAAATGATTAAAATAAAAACAAGTATGACCATATTAGAGACATATTTCCCTCAGATTACACAGATCCACAAAGAATTCAAAAACAAATCCAATTTTGATAAACTCCCATATCTACTGGGTGAAATACCAGTGTGACATAACAACAGCAAGATGTGTGACCTGTTGCCACAAGAAAAGGTCAACCAGTGAAGAACAAACACCATTGTAAATACAACCCATATTTATGCTTATTTATTTTCCCTTCTGTACTTTAACTATTTGCACATCGTTACAACACTGTATATATATATATAATATGACATTTGAAATGTCTTTGTTCTTTTGGAACTTCTGTATGTGTAATGTTTACTGTTCATTTTTATTGTTAATTTCACATTTGTTTGTCCATGTCACTTGCTTTGGCAATGATAACACATGTTTCCCATGTCAATAAAGCCCTTCAACTGATGTAAAGCGCCACTGAGGGTAGGCTCCATCTTGCCCTGCGGACGTGAGAGAGAGAGCGAGAGCGAGAGTCTCCTAGCCCCATGGTAACCTTAAAGATTTAAATGGTTAAGGTGTTCTCTGCACTGTCAGCAACAGGGTTGGGTGTGACAGTCATTATCTTGACTACATCTCCTCCTACTCAGTCGCTCCTGTTTTGACACGTCTGCCGGTCTTTCACAACACAACTCCCTATACCACCTCATATTAACCTTCCCTCTCTGACTGGGAGCACAACACAACTCCCTCTACCACCTCATTAACCTTCCCTCTCTGACTGGGAGCACAACACAACTCCCTCTACCACCTCATTAACCTTCCCTCTCTGACTGGGAGCACAACACAACTCCCTCTACCACCTCATTAACCTTCCCTCTCTGACTAGGAGCACAACACAACTCCCTCTACCACCTCATATTAACCTTCCCTCTCTGACTGGGAGCACAACACAACTCCCTCTACCACCTCATTAACCTTCCCTCTCTGACTGGGAGCACAACACAACTCCCTCTACCACCTCATTAACCTTCCCTCTCTGACTGGGAGCACAACACAACTCCCTCTACCACCTCATTAACCTTCCCTCTCTGACTAGGAGCACAACACAACTCCCTCTACCACCTCATATTAACCTTCCCTCTCTGACTGGGAGCACAACACAACTCCCTCTACCACCTCATTAACCTTCCCTCTCTGACTGGGAGCACAACACAACTCCCTCTACCACCTCATATTAACTTTCCCTCTCTGACTAGGAGAACAACACAACTCCCTGTACCACCTGATTAACCTTCCCTCTCTGACTGGGAGCACAACACAACTCCCTCTACCACCTCATTAACCTTCCCTCTCTGACTGGGAGCACAACACAACTCCCTGTACCACCTCATTAACCTTCCCTCTCTGACTGGGAGCACAACACAACTCCCTCTACCACCTCATTAACCTTCCCTCTCTGACTGGGAGCACAACACAACTCCCTCTACCACCTCATTAACCTTCCCTCTCTGACTGGGAGCACAACACAACTCCCTCTACCACCTCATTAACCTTCCCTCTCTGACTAGGAGCACACCTCCCTGTACCACCTCATTAACCTTCCCTCTCTGACTGGGAGCACAACACAACTCCCTCTACCACCTCATTAACCTTCCCTCTCTGACTAGGAGCACAACACAACTCCCTCTACCACCTCATATTAACCTTCCCTCTCTGACTGGGAGCACAACTCCCTCTACCACCTCATATTAACCTTCCCTCTCTGACTGGGAGCACAATACAACTCCCTCTACCACCTCATATTAACCTTCCCTCTCTGACTAGGAGCACAACTCCCTCTACCACCTCATTAACCTTCCCTCTCTGACTAGGAGCACAACACAACTCCCTCTACCACCTCACATTAACCTTCCCTCTCTGACTGGGAGCACAACACAACTCCCTCTACCACCTCATTAACCTTCCCTCTCTGACTGGGAGCACAACTCCCTCTACCACCTCATTAACCTTCCCTCTCTGACTGGGAGCACAATACAACTCCCTCTACCACCTCATATTAACCTTCCCTCTCTGACTAGGAGCACAACTCCCTCTACCACCTCATTAACCTTCCCTCTCTGACTAGGAGCACAACACACCTCCCACTACCACCTCATTAACCTTCCCTCTGACTGGGAGCACAACACAACTCCCTCTACCACCTCATATTAACCTTCCCTCTCTGACTAGGAGCACAACACAACTCCCTCTACCATCTCATTAACCTTCCCTCTACCACCTCATTACTTTCCCTCTACCACCTCATATTAACCTTCCCTCTCTGACTGGGAGCACAACACAACTCCCTCTACCACCTCATTAACCTTCCCTCTCTGACTAGGAGCACAACACAACTCCCTCTACCACCTCATATTAACCTTCCCTCTCTGACTAGGAGCACAACACAACTCCCTCTACCACCTCATATTAACCTTCCCTCTCTGACTGGGAGCACAACTCACTCTACCAACTCATATTAACCTTCCCTCTCTGACTGGGAGCACAACACAACTCCCTCTACCACCTCATTAACCTTCCCTCTCTGACTGGGAGCACAACACAACTCCCTCTACCACCTCATTAACCTTCCCTCTCTGACTGGGAGCACAACTCCCTCTACCACCTCATATTAACCTTCCCTCTCTGACTGGGAGCACAACACAACTCCCTCTACCACCTCATTAACCTTCCCTCTCTGACTAGGAGCACAACACAACTCCCTCTAACACCTCATTAACCTTCCCTCTCTGACTGGGAGCACAACACAACTCCCTCTACCACCTCATTAACCTTCCATCTCTGACTGGGAGCACAACACAACTCCCTCTACCACCTCATTAACCTTCCCTCTCTGACTGGGAGCACAACACAACTCCCTCTACCACCTCATTAACCTTCCCTCTCTGACTAGGAGCACAACACAACTCCCTCTACCACCTCATATTAACCTTCCCTCTCTGACTGGGAGCACAACACAACTCCCTCTACCACCTCATTAACCTTCCCTCTCTGACTGGGAGCACAACACAACTCCCTCTACCACCTCATATTAACTTTCCCTCTCTGACTAGGAGAACAACACAACTCCCTGTACCACCTGATTAACCTTCCCTCTCTGACTGGGAGCACAACACAACTCCCTCTACCATCTCATTAACCTTCCCTCTCTGACTGGGAGCACAACACAACTCCCTGTACCACCTGATTAACCTTCCCTCTCTGACTGGGAGCACAACACAACTCCCTCTACCACCTCATTAACCTTCCCTCTCTGACTGGGAGCACAACACAACTCCCTGTACCACCTCATTAACCTTCCCTCTCTGACTGGGAGCACAACACAACTCCCTCTACCACCTCATTAACCTTCCCTCTCTGACTGGGAGCACAACACAACTCCCTCTACCACCTCATTAACCTTCCCTCTCTGACTGGGAGCACAACACAACTCCCTCTACCACCTCATTAACCTTCCCTCTCTGACTAGGAGCACACCTCCCTGTACCACCTCATTAACCTTCCCTCTCTGACTGGGAGCACAACACAACTCCCTCTACCACCTCATTAACCTTCCCTCTCTGACTAGGAGCACAACACAACTCCCTCTACCACCTCATATTAACATTCCCTCTCTGACTGGGAGCACAACACAACTCCCTCTACCACCTCATATTAACCTTCCCTCTCTGACTGGGAGCACAACACAACTCCCTCTACCACCTCATTAACCTTCCCTCTCTGACTAGGAGCACAACACAACTCCCTCTACCACCTCATATTAACCTTCCCTCTCTGACTGGGAGCACAACTCCCTCTACCACCTCATATTAACCTTCCCTCTCTGACTGGGAGCACAATACAACTCCCTCTACCACCTCATTTTAACCTTCCCTCTCTGACTAGGAGCACAACTCCCTCTACCACCTCATTAACCTTCCCTCTCTGACTAGGAGCACAACACAACTCCCTCTACCACCTCACATTAACCTTCCCTCTCTGACTGGGAGCACAACACAACTCCCTCTACCACCTCATTAACCTTCCCTCTCTGACTGGGAGCACAACTCCCTCTACCACCTCATTAACCTTCCCTCTCTGACTGGGAGCACAATACAACTCCCTCTACCACCTCATATTAACCTTCCCTCTCTGACTAGGAGCACAACTCCCTCTACCACCTCATTAACCTTCCCTCTCTGACTAGGAGCACAACACACCTCCCACTACCACCTCATTAACCTTCCCTCTGACTGGGAGCACAACACAACTCCCTCTACCACCTCATATTAACCTTCCCTCTCTGACTAGGAGCACAACACAACTCCCTCTACCATCTCATTAACCTTCCCTCTACCACCTCATTACTTTCCCTCTACCACCTCATATTAACCTTCCCTCTCTGACTGGGAGCACAACACAACTCCCTCTACCACCTCATTAACCTTCCCTCTCTGACTAGGAGCACAACACAACTCCCTCTACCACCTCATATTAACCTTCCCTCTCTGACTAGGAGCACAACACAACTCCCTCTACCACCTCATATTAACCTTCCCTCTCTGACTGGGAGCACAACTCACTCTACCAACTCATATTAACCTTCCCTCTCTGACTGGGAGCACAACACAACTCCCTCTACCACCTCATTAACCTTCCCTCTCTGACTGGGAGCACAACACAACTCCCTCTACCACCTCATTAACCTTCCCTCTCTGACTAGGAGCACAACACAACTCCCTCTAACACCTCATTAACCTTCCCTCTCTGACTGGGAGCACAACACAACTCCCTCTACCACCTCATTAACCTTCCCTCTCTGACTGGGAGCACAACACACCTCCCTCTACCACCTCATATTAACCTTCCCTCTCTGACTGGGAGCACAACACAACTCCCTCTACCACCTCATTAACCTTCCCTCTCTGACTGGGAGCACAACACAACTCCCTCTACCACCTCATTAACCTTCCCTCTCTGACTAGGAGCACAACACAACTCCCTCTACCACCTCATTAACCTTCCATCTCTGACTGGGAGCACAACACAACTCCCTCTACCACCTCATTAACCTTCCCTCTCTGACTGGGAGCACAACACAACTCCCTCTACCACCTCATATTAAACTTCCCTCTCTGACTGGGAGCACAACACAACTCCCTCTACCACCTCATATTAACCTTCCCTCTCTGACTGGGAGCACAACACAACTCCCTCTACCACCTCATATTAACCTTCCCTCTCTGACTGGGAGCACAACACAACTCCCACTACCACCTCATTAACCTTCCCTCTCTGACTGGGAGCACAGCACAACTCCCACTACCACCTCATTAACCTTCCCTCTCTGACTGGGAGCACAACAACTCCCACTACCACCTCATTAACCTTCCCTCTCTGACTAGGAGCACAACACAACTCCCTGTACCACCTCATTAACCTTCCCTCTCTGACTGGGAGCACAACACAACTCCCTCTACCACCTCATTAACCTTCCCTCTCTGACTGGGAGCACACCTCCCTCTACCACCTCATATTAACCTTCCCTCTCTGACTGGGAGCACAACACAACTCCCTCTACCACCTCATATTAACCTTCCCTCTCTGACTGGGAGCACAACACAACTCCCACTACCACCTCATTAACCCTCCCTCTCTGACTGGGAGCACAACACAACTCCCTCTACCAACTCATTAACTTTCCCTCTCTGACTGGGAGCACAACTCACCTCCCTCTACCACCTCATATTAACCTTCCCTCTCTGACTGGGAGCACAACACAACTCCCTCTACCACCTCATTAACCTTCCCTCTCTGACTGGGAGCACAACTCCCTCTACCACCTCATTAACCTTCCCTCTCTGACTGGGAGCACAACACAACTCCCTCTACCACCTCATTAACCTTCCCTCTCTGACTGGGAGCACACCTCCCTCTACCACCTCATATTAACCTTCCCTCTCTGACTGGGAGCACAACACAACTCCCTCTACCACCTCATATTAACCTTCCCTCTCTGACTGGGAGCACAACTCACCTCATTAACCTTCCCTCTCTGACTAGGAGCACAACACAACTCCCTCTACCACCTCATATTAACCTTCCCTCTCTGACTAGGAGCACAACACAACTCCCTCTACCACCTCATATTAACCTTCCCTCTCTGACTGGGAGCACAACACAACTCCCTGTACCACCTCATATTAACCTTCCCTCTCTGACTAGGAGCACAACTCCCTCTACCACCTCATATTAACCTTCCCTCTCTGACTAGGAGCACAACACAACTCCCTCTACCACCTCATATTAACCTTCCCTCTCTGACTGGGAGCACAACACAACTCCCTCTACCACCTCATATTAACCTTCCCTCTCTGACTGGGAGCACAACACAACTCCCTCTACCACCTCATTAACCTTCCCTCTGACTGGGAGCACAACACAACTCCCTCTACCACCTCATATTAACCTTCCCTCTCTGACTGGGAGCACAACACAACTCCCTCTACCACCTCATTAACCTTCCCTCTCTGACTAGGAGCACAACACAACTCCCTCTACCACCTCATATTAACCTTCCCTCTCTGACTGGGAGCACAACACACCTCCCTCTACCACCTCATTAACCTTCCCTCTCTGACTGGGAGTACAACACAACTCCCTCTACCACCTCATATTAACCTTCCCTCTCTGACTGGGAGCACAACACAACTCCCTCTACCACCTCATATTAACCTTCCCTCTCTGACTAGGAGCACAACTCCCTCTACCACCTCATATTAACCTTCCCTCTCTGACTAGGAGCACAACTCCCTCTACCACCTCATATTAACCTTCCCTCTCTGACTGGGAGCACAACACAACTCCCTCTACCACCTCATATTAACCTTCCCTCTCTGACTGGGAGCACAACACAACTCCCTCTACCACCTCATTAACCTTCCCTCTGACTGGGAGCACAACACAACTCCCTCTACCACCTCATATTAACCTTCCCTCTCTGACTGGGAGCACAACACAACTCCCTCTACCACCTCATTAACCTTCCCTCTCTGACTAGGAGCACAACACAACTCCCTGTACCACCTCATTAACCTTCCCTCTCTGACTGGGAGCACAACACAACTCCCTGTACCACCTCATATTAACCTTCCCTCTCTGACTAGGAGCACAACACAACTCCCTCTACCACCTCATATTAACCTTCCCTCTCTGACTGGGAGCACAACACAACTCCCTGTACCACCTCATATTAACCTTCCCTCTCTGACTGGGAGCACAACACAACTCCCTCTACCACCTCATTAACCTTCCCTCTCTGACTAGGAGCACAACACAACTCCCTCTACCACCTCATATTAACCTTCCCTCTCTGACTAGGAGCACAACACAACTCCCTCTACCACCTCATATTAACCTTCCCTCTCTGACTAGGAGCACAACACACCTCCCTCTACCACCTCATTAACCTTCCCTCTCTGACTGGGAGCACAACACACCTCCCTCTACCACCTCATTAACCTTCCCTCTCTGACTGGGAGTACAACACAACTCCCTCTACCACCTCATATTAACCTTCCCTCTCTGACTGGGAGCACAACACAACTCCCTCTACCACCTCATATTAACCTTCCCTCTCTGACTAGGAGCACAACTCCCTCTACCACCTCATATTAACCTTCCCTCTCTGACTGGGAGCACAACACAACTCCCTCTACCACCTCATATTAACCTTCCCTCTCTGACTGGGAGCACAACACAACTCCCTCTACCACCTCATATTAACCTTCCCTCTCTGACTGGGAGCACAACACAACTCCCTCTACCACCTCATATTAACCTTCCCTCTCTGACTGGGAGCACAACACAACTCCCTCTACCACCTCATATTAACCTTCCCTCTCTGACTGGGAGCACAACTCCCTCTACCACCTCATTAACCTTCCCTCTCTGACTGGGAGCACAACACAACTCCCTCTACCACCTCATATTAACCTTCCCTCTCTGACTGGGAGCACAACACAACTCCCTCTACCACCTCATATTAACCTTCCCTCTCTGACTGGGAGCACAACACAACTCCCTCTACCACCTCATATTAACCTTCCCTCTCTGACTGGGAGCACAACACAACTCCCTCTACCACCTCATATTAACCTTCCCTCTCTGACTGGGAGCACAACTCCCTCTACCACCTCATTAACCTTCCCTCTCTGACTGGGAGCACCATGTTGTGTCGACACCCTTCTGTCATCACGTATTTGGGTTGATTCATGAGATGAACCGATTACTGCCCACAATCATTTCCACTACCACCTCTCCTGCCATGTAGCATCAAATACCTTGTTTTAGTCGACTACCACCTCTCCTGCCATGTAGCATCAAATACCTTCTTTAACCCAACTACCACCTCTCCTGCCATGTAGTGTCAAATACCTTCTTTAACCCTACTACCACCTCTCCTGCCATGTAGCATCAAATACCTATTTTCACTGGTTTTACTCCACAGTATATCCCAGTACTCTGACTGGACTCCGTTCCACTAACAGTACTGTTAACAGATTACAACCTTTAAAAATAATTGGCTGCTTCTATCCACTTCAGCTGAGCTGACATGTTGAGACATTTGCCTAAAGTACAATACGGTTTCTAGCGACTTCAGACTTTTTCCCCGTCTCTAATAGGACTGTTCATCACGCGATTCAGCATAGTCCCTGCAGCACCTGAAACATGGAGTGTGATAACAACACTGTCACTGTAGGACACCACCTTGTCCTGTTTGGACAAAATGGACCTCCATAGCCTGAGTCCCCCCAGACACACCCAGCCATGCCTGAGTCCCCCCAGACACACCCAGCCATGCCTGAGTCCCCCCAGACATGCCCCCAGTACTGCGCTGGCATCAAATAGTCTCCGCGATATGCAACTTTTCGGGGAAGTCAGGAACCAATACACACAGTCAATTAGGAAAGTAAAGGCTAGCTTTTTCTAACTGCAAAAGTTCTGGGACTCTGTAAAGTCCATGGAGAATAAGAGCACTTCCTCCCAGCTGCCCACTGCACTGAGGCTAGGAAACACTATCACCACCGATAAATCCACAATAATTGAGAATATCAATAAGCATCTCTCTACGGCTGGCCATGCTATCCTCCTGGCTACCCCAACTCCGCACCAAAACAAATGTATTTATAAAGTCCTTCTTACATCAGCTGATATCTCAAAGTGCTGTACAGAAACCCAGCCTAAAACCCCAAACAGCAAGCAATGCAGGTGTAGAAGCACGATGGCTAGGAAAAACTCCCTAGAAAGGCCAGAACCTAGGAAGAAACCTAGAGAGGAACCAGGCTATGTGGGGTGGCCAGTTCTCTTCTGGCTGTGCCAGAACCCCCCGCAGCTACTTGCCCAAGCCTCCGCAGCTTCTGCTTCACCCAAATCCAGATCTATCCTATCCATCTATCCTGCCCTGCCCTGCCTCTAGACCCAAACTGTTACAGACCTATATCCATCCTGCCCTGCCTCTAGACCCAAACTGTTACAGACCTATATCTATCCTGCCCTGCCCTGCCTCTAGACCCCAAACTGTTACAGACCTATATCTATCCTGCCCTGCCTCTAGACCCAAACTGTTACAGACCTATATCCATCCTGCCCTGCCTCTAGACCCAAACTGTTACAGACCTATATCCATCCTGCGCTGCCTCTAGACCCAAACTGTTACAGACCTATATTCATCCTGCCCTGCCTCTAGACCCAAACTGTTACAGACCTATATCCATCCTGCCCTGCCCTGCCTCTAGACCCAAACTGTTACAGACCTATATTCATCCTGCCCTGCCTCTAGACCCAAACTGTTACAGACCTATATTCATCCTGCCCTGCCTCTAGACCCAAACTGTTACAGACCTATATCCATCCTGCCCTGCCTCTAGACCCAAACTGTTACAGACCTATATCCATCCTGCCCTGCCTCTAGACCCAAACTGTTACAGACCTATATCCATCCTACCCTGCCTCTAGACCCAAACTGTTACAGACCTATATCCATCCTGCCCTGCCTCTAGACCCAAACTGTTACAGACCTATATCCATCCTGCCCTGCCTCTAGACCCAAACTGTTACAGACCTATATCTATCCTGCCCTGCCTCTAGACCCAAACTGTTACAGACCTATATCCATCCTGCCCTGCCCTGCCTCTAGACCCAAACTGTTACAGACCTATACCCATCCTGCCCTGCCTCTAGACCCAAACTGTTACAGACCTATACCCATCCTACCCTGCCTCTAGACCCAAACTGTTATAGACCTATATCCATCCTGCCCTGCCTCTAGACCCAAACTGTTACAGACCTATACCCATCCTACCCTGCCTCTAGACCCAAACTGTTACAGACCTATATCTATCCTGCCCTGCCCTGCTTCTAGACCCAAACTGTTAGACCTATATCCATCCTGCCCTGCCTCTAGACCCAAACTGTTACAGACCTATATCCATCCTGCCCTGCCTCTAGACCCAAACTGTTACAGACCTATATCCATCCTGCCCTGCCCTGCCTCTAGACCCAAACTGTTACAGACCTATATCTATCCTGCCCTGCCTCTAGACCCAAACTGTTACAGACCTATATCCATCCTGCCCTGCCTCTAGACCCAAACTGTTACAGACCTATATCCATCCTGCCCTGCCTCTAGACCCAAACTGTTACAGACCTATATCCATCCTGCCCTGCCTCTAGACCCAAACTGTTACAGACCTATACCCATCCTACCCTGCCATTCTAAAGTCTTCGAAAGCCAAGTTAATAAACAGTTCAGCGACCATTTCATATCCCACCGTACCTTCTCCGCTGTTCAATCTGGTTTCCGAGCTGGTCATGGGTGCACCTCAGTCACGCTCAAGGTACTAAACTATATCACAACTGCCATCGATAAAAGACAATACTGTGCCGCTGTATTCATCGACCTGGCAAAGGCTTTCGACTCTGTCAATCACAGCATTCTTATTGGCAGACTCAATAGCCTTGGTTTCTCAAATGATTGCCTCGCCTGGTTCACCAACTTCTTCTCTGATAGAGTTCAGTGTGTCAAATCGGAGGGCCTGTTGTCCGGACCTCTGGCAGTCTCTATGGGGGTGCCACAGGGTTCAATTCTCGGGCCGACACTTTTCTCTGTATACATCAATGATGTCGCTCTTACTGCGTGTAATTCCTTGATCCACCTCTAAGCAGACGACACCATTCTGTATACTTTTGGCCCTTCTTTGGACACTGTTAAAAAACCTCCAAACGAGCTGCAATGCCATACAACACTCCTTCCGTGGCCTCCAATTGCTCTTAAACGCTAGTAAAACTTGTTGTTTTCAACTGGTAAAATAAAAAGACACTAATAAAAAGACAACCATCATAAAATCTTTATCTAATTGGTGTTTCATTCAGTGTTGACTGGGTCTAAATGAGCTCCGAGGACCAGTGGATTTTCTGTGCGAGGATTTTCTTCACTTCCCCCGATCTCCTAGGGAGGCTTCCTTCACGTCCCCCGATCTCCTAGGGAGGCTGCCTTCACGCTCCCCGATCTCCTAGGGAGGCTGCCTTCACCCTCCCCCGATCGCCGACGAGGCTGCCTTCACTTCCCCCGATCTCCTAGGGAGGCTGCCTTCACTTCCCCCGATCTCCTAGGGAGGCTGCCTTCACTTCCCCCGATCTCCTAGGGAGGCTGCCTTCACTTCCCCCGATCTCCTAGGGAGGCTGCCTTCACTTCCCCCGATCTCCTAGGGAGGCTGCCTTCACTTCCCCCGATCGCCGACAGAGGCTGCCTTCACTTCCCCCGATCGCCGACGGAGGGAGTCATTTGGCACTCAAGATACTGACTATGTAGTAAAGATGGATCCTAGATATTAAATGACATGACTGCTAGATATTTTTCCTCTCTTTCCATGCCTGGAATGTAAACGAGACACGCGATGTTTGTTTTGTGATGTTTAGGCGGTAAAATAAACAGCTGATCTTTAATCAGTGGTGTGTGGGTGTGAGAGATAAAGTCAGATGCTGGTTTCGTGTCACACTCTTCCCCCAGACCACCACATCAGGATGTGCTTAGAGACTTGGCCCATTGTGTGTACAGTCAGACCATTGGCCCACTGCAACCAGCCAGCCAGCCAGGGAAAAATAGAAGAGTGAGTTTACATTTTCCATGCACCAATTCCAACATTACATCAATAGCATCCAAAGAGAATGTCACCACTGTTCAAAGATTCTCCCTTTATTTTACTGGCGTGTTACTGGTGTAAGACTGAGCTTCCCTGTTAGTTAGCCTGCTCTGGCCTGCTCAGGTCTGCTCTGGCCTGGTCAGGTCTGGTCTGCTCTGGTCTGCTCAGGCCTGCTCAGGTCTGCTCAGGCCTGCTCAGGTCTGCTCAGGCCTGCTCAGGTCTGCTCAGGCCTGCTCAGGTCTGCTCTGGCCTGCTCAGGTCTGCTCTGGCCTGCTCAGGTCTGCTCTGGTCTGCTCTGGCCTGCTCAGGTCTGCTCAGGTCTGCTCAGGTCTGCTCAGGTCTGCTCTGGCCTGCTCAGGTCTGCTCTGGCCTGCTCTGGCCTGCTCAGGTCTGCTCTGACCTGCTCAGGTCTGCTCTGGCCTGCTCAGGTCTGCTCTGACCTGCTCAGGTCTGCTCTGGCCTGCTCTGGCCTGGTCAGGTCTGCTCTGGCCTGGTCAGGTCTGCTCTGGCCTGGTCAGGTCTGCTCTGGCCTGGTCAGGTCTGCTCTGGCCTGGTCAGGTCTGCTCTGGCCTGCTCAGGCCTGCTCAGGTCTGCTCTGGCCTGGTCTGGTCTGGTCAGGTCAGGTCTGCTCTAGCCTGCTCAGGTCTGCTCTAGCCTGCTCAGGTCTGCTCTGGCCTGCTCTGGTCAGGTCTGGCCTGCTCTGGTCAGGTCTGGCCTGCTCTGGTCAGGTCTGGCCTGCTCTGGTCAGGTCTGGCCTGCTCTGGTCAGGTCTGGCCTGCTCTGGTCAGGTCTGGTCAGGTCTGGTCAGGTCTGGCCTGCTCTGGTCAGGTCTGGCCTGCTCTGGTCAGGTCTGGTCAGTCAGCCAGCCTCTGGTCAGGCCTTAACAAGCTAGATAAGAGATATGGTCTTTAGGATGAACAGCGAGAGAGAGAGAGTGAGCGAGACAGCGAGAGAGAGTGAGCAAGACGGCGAGAGAGAGTGAGCGAGACGGCGAGAGAGAGTGAGCGAGACAGCGAGAGAGAGTGAGCGAGACAGCGAGAGAGAGTGAGCGAGACAGCGAGAGAGAGTGAGCGAGACAGCGAGAGAGAGTGAGCGAGACAGCGAGAGAGAGTGAGCGAGACAGCGAGAGAGAGTGAGCGAGACAGCGAGAGAGAGTGAGCGAGACAGCGAGAGAGAGTGAGCGAGACAGCGAGAGAGAGTGAGCGAGACAGCGAGAGAGAGTGAGCGAGACAGCGAGAGAGAGTGAGCGAGACGGCGAGAGCTTTCTATCTCAAATCAAATTTTACTTGTCACGTGCCGAATACAAGCCCTTAACCAACAATACAGTTCAATAAATAGAGTTAAGAAAATATTTACTAAATAAACTAAAGTAAAAAAATATACACAAAATAACAATATTGCGTCTATATAAAAGGAGATACCAGCAGAGTCAGTGTGCGGGTGGGTACAGGTTAGCCAAGATAAAGTGCGCATGTAGCTAGGGGTATATTCTCTATGCATAGATAATAAACAGTGAGTAGCAGCAGGTGGCCATGTGATTCATTGTTCAGCAGTCCTAAGCCTTGGGGGTAGAAGCTATTAAGGAACCCGAACTGGTAGTGAGTTACAGCGAGTTTCCCCTTTTCCAGTTTCGCTCTTTTAAACCCCGCACTCTAACACCTTTCATTACAAACTATTGAAGTCGCCAATTCCTCATTCTATCTCCCAAACTGCCCATCATTAGAGAGCGAGAAGATGGTCGTCAGTAAACTGGGCCAGGGAATCAGGGATGATATAGATCACTATTAACCCTACACCACCTAAATGGCACCCTATTCCATACATAGTGCACCACTTTTGACCCATTGGGCTCTGGTCCAAAGTAGTGCTATATGCAGACCATCCCAGAGAGAGATACTGATGAACTACGACCTGACAGAGCCTAGCTATTCAACACCAGACCATCCCAGAGAGATACTGATGAACTATGACCTGACAGAGGCTAGCTATTCAACACCAGACCATCCCAGAGAGAGATACTGATGAACCCATGGTAATGTAGAATGTTTATATTTAAATTATTCAAATTATGTAAACTGATGTGGCTCATTTAATGGATTGGATTTTTTTGGAATGTCAGTTGAGTTGAATCAAACAAAAAACAGCTCATATTTTAGCACATACTACTTCCTGCTGTGCTCCTATGGGTACACTTCCTGCTGCGCTCTTATGGGTACACTTCCTGCTGCGCTCTTATGGGTACACTTCCTGCTGTGCTCTTATGGGTACACTTCCTGCTGTGCTCTTATGGGTACACTTCCTGCTGTGCTCCTATGGGTACACTTCCTGCTGTGCTCCTATGGGTACACTTCCTGCTGTGCTCCTATGGGTACACTTCCTGCTGCGCTCTTATGGGTACACTTCCTGCTGCGCTCTTATGGGTACACTTCCTGCTGCGCTCTTATGGGTACACTTCCTGCTGTGCTCTTATGGGTACACTTCCTGCTGTGCTCTTATGGGTACACTTCCTGCTGCGCTCTTATGGGTACACTTCCTGCTGCGCTCTTATGGGTACACTCACAATGTCCGCCGGTCCAGCCATGATGTCATCATTGCAGGTAGCCTGTTAGAGGTGACCTAGTAGCTAGAGCGTTGGACTAGTAACCGAAAGGATGCTGGATCGAATCCCTGAGCTGATAAGGTAAAAATCTGTTGTTCTGCCCCTGAACAAGGCAGTTAACCCCACTGTTCCTAGTCCGTCATTGAAAATGAGAATTTGTTCTTAACTGACTTGCCTCGTTAAATAAAGGTTAAATAAATACTCCCTTAGAAGACCATCGCTTGTAAAAAAAGAGAAAAAGCACCAATAGTAATATTTGTCCATTTTGAAACTTCCGTAGCCAGTATACACTTTCTCAAAATAGTCAGATGACTCCAGAAATCTGTCATTCATTTGGGCGTTTTAGCAACATTACATCTAACTCAGATGTCTGGTGCAGTATTTCTCAATGAAAACAAGTCGTCTTGCGTTGAATTAAAAAAAGGTGTAGAATCCCTACTATTGACCAATCACAGACGAAGCGGTGTAGAATCCCTACTATTGACCAACCACAGACGAAGCGGTGTAGAATCTCTACTATTGACCAATCACAGACGAAGCGGTGTAGAATCTCTACTATTGACCAATCACAGACGAAGCGGTGTAGAATCTCTACTATTGACCAATCACAGACGAAGCGGTGTAGAATCTCTACTATTGACCAATCACAGACGAAGCGGTGTAGAATCCCTACTATTGACCAATCACAGACGAAGCGGTGTAGAATCCTTACTATTGACCAATCACAGACGAAGCGGTGTAGAATCCCTACTATTGGCCAATCACAGACGAAGCGGTGTAGAATCCCTACTATTGACCAACCACAGACGAAGCGGTGTAGAATCTCTACTATTGACCAATCACAGACGAAGCGGTGTAGAATCTCTACTATTGACCAATCACAGACGAAGCGGTGTAGAATCTCTACTATTGACCAATCACAGACGAAGCGGTGTAGAATCTCTACTATTGACCAATCACAGACGAAGCGGTGTAGAATCCCTACTATTGACCAATCACAGACGAAGCGGTGTAGAATCCTTACTATTGACCAATCACAGACGAAGCGGTGTAGAATCCCTACTATTGGCCAATCACAGACGAAGCGGTGTAGAATCCCTACTATTGGCCAATCACAGACGAAGCGGTGTAGAATCCCGACTATTGACCAATCACAGACGAAGCGGTGTAGAATCCCGACTATTGACCAATCACAGATGAAGCGGTGTAGAATCCCTACTATTGGCCAATCACAGACGAAGCGGTGTAGAATCCCTACTATTGACCAATCACAGACGAAGCAGTGTAGAATCCCTACTATTGACCAACCACAGACCTCGGCTTGCCTTGAACAACAGAAAAAACCCTCAACCAAGTCCAAAATGAACAAAACAGTCACAATGTCATCATAATATCTGCTTCCCAGCAGAAACGTTTCACCTTTCCACAGGCTACATATAGGGAATATGGCCCTGGTCTATAGTAGTACACTATATAGGGAATAGGGCCCTGGTCTATAGTAGTGTACTATATAGGGAATAGGGCCCTGGTCTATTCTAGTGTCCTATATAGGGAATAGGGCCCTGGTCTATAGTAGTGCACTATATAGGGAATAGGGCTCTGGTCTATAGTGGTGCACTATATAGGGAATAGGGCCCTGGTCTATAGTAGTACACTATATAAGGAATAGGGCCCTGGTCTATAGTAGTACACTATATAGGGAATAGGGCCCTGGTCTATAGTAGTGCACTATATCGGGTGCCATGTGGGACGTACACTACAACCCAGCAGCAGAGATCTTAAGAACTGTAGTCTATAACAGGCATATGAATAACATATGTTCAATACCACATGTTCCTTTCTAGACAGAGCTTTCATGGAGAAGAGATCGATGATAGGAGACAGACACAGAGAGAGACAGAGACACAAAGAGACACAGAGACACAGAGAGACAGAGAGACAGAGAGACAGAGAGACAGAGAGAGGTGGAGGTGACAGCATTCCCTCCCACATATGCCCCCCTAGGCACAACTATGACAACACAACCAACAAAAACGGGTCACAACTCCTGCAGCTCTGTCGCACGCTGGGTATGTACATAGTCAATGGTAGGCTTCGAGGGGACTCCTATGGTAGGTACACCTATAGCTCATCTCTTGGCAGTAGTACTGTAGACTACTTTATCACTGACCTCAACCCAGAGTCTCTCAGAGCGTTCACAGTCAGCCCACTGACACCCCTTTCAGACCACAGCAAAATCAGTCTACTTAAACAGAGCAATACTCAATCATGAGGCATCAAAGCCAAAGGAACTGAGTAACATTAAGAAATGCTATAGATGGAAGGAATGCAGTTTGGAAACCTACCAAAAAACAATTAGGCAACAACAAATTCAATCCCTTTTAGACAATTTCCTGGGTAAAACGTTCCACTGTAATAGTGAAGGTGTAAACTTGGCAGTAGAAAATCTAAACAGTATATTTGACCTCTCAGCTTCCCTATCAAATCTAAAAATCTCAAATAGAAAACCGAAGAAAATTAACAATAATGACAAATGGTTTGATGAAGAATGCAAAAATCTAAGAAAGAAATTGAGAAACCTGTCCAACCAAAAACATAGACACCCAGAAAACCTGAGTCTACACCTTCACTGTGGTGAATCACTAAAACAATACAGAAATACACTACGGAAAAAGAAGGAACAGAACGTCAGAAATCAGCTCAATGTAATTGAAGAATCCATAGACTCTAACCACTTCTGGGAAAATTGGAAAACACTAAACAAACAACAACACGAAGAGTTATCTATCCAAAATGGAGATGTATGGGTAAACCACTTCTCTAATCTTTTTGGCTCTATAACAAAGAACAAAGAGCAAAAACCTATGCAACCAAGGACTGATCACCCCAATCCACAAAAGTGGAGACAAATTTGACCCCAATAACTACCGTGGAATATGCGTCAACAGTAACCTTGGGAAAATCCTCTGCATTATCATTAACAGCAGACTCGTACATTTCCTCAATGAAAACAATGTACTGAGCAAATGTCAAATTGGCTTTTTACCAAATTACCGTACAACAGACCATGTATTCACCCTGCACACCCTAATTGACAACCAAACAAACCAAAACAAAGGCAAAGTCTTCTCATGCTTTGTTGATTTCAAAAAAGCCTTCGACTCAATCTGGCATGAGGGTCTGCTATACAAACTGATGGAAAGTGGTGTTGGGGGTAAAACATACAACATTATAAAATCCATGTACACAAACAACAAGTGTGCGGTTAAAATTGGCAAAAAACACACATTTCTTCACACAGGGTCGTGGGGTGAGACAGGGATGCAGCTTAAGCCCCACCCTCTTCAACATATATATCAACGAATTGGCGTGGGCACTAGAAAAGTCTGCAGCACCCGGCCTCACCCTGCTAGAATCTGAAGTCAAATATCTGCTGTTTGCTAATGATCTGGTGCTTCTGTCCCCAACCAAGGAGGGCCTACAGCAGCACCTAGATCGTATGCACAGATTCTGTCAGACCTGGGCCCTGACAGTAAATCTCAGTAAGACCAAAATAATGGTGTTCCAAAAAAGGTCCAGTCACCAGGACCACACATACAAATTCCATCTAGACACTATTGCCCTAGAGCACACAAAAAACTATACATACCTTGGCCTAAACATCAGCGCAACAGGTAACTTCCACAAAGCTGTGAACGATCTGAGAGACAAGGCAAGAAGGGCATTCTATGCCATCAAAAGGAACATCAATTTCAACATACCAATTAGGATTTGGCTAAAAATACTTGAATCAGTCAGAGCCCATTGCCCTTTATGGTTGTGAGGTCAAGGGTCCGCTCAACAACCAAGACTTCACAAAATGGGACAAACACCAAATTGAGACTCTGCAAGCAGAATTCTGCAAAAATATCCTCCGTGTACAACGTAGAACACCAAATAATACATGCAGAGCAGAATTAGGCCGATACCCACTAATTATCAAAATCCAGAAAAGAGCAGTTCAATTCTATAACCACCTAAACGGAAGCGATTCCCAAACCTTCCATAACAAAGCCATCACCTACAGAGAGATGAACCTGGAGAAAAGTCCCCTAAGCTGGTCCTGGGGCTCTGTTCACAAACACACCTTACAGAGCCCCAGGACAGCAGCACAATTAGACCCAACCAAATCATGAGAAAACTAAAAAATAATTACTTGACACATTGGAAAGAATTAACAAAAAAACAGAGCAAACTAGAATGCTATTTGGCACTAAACAGAGAGTACACAGCAGCAGAATACCTGACCACTGTGACTGACCCAAAAGTAAGGAAAGCTTTGACTATGTACAGACTCAGTGAGCATAGCCTTGCTATTGAGAAAGGCCGCCGTAGGCAGACATGGCTCTCAAGAGAAGACAGGCTATGTGCTCACTGCCCACAAAATGTGGCAGACACTGAGCTGAACTTCCTAACCTCCTGCCCAATGTATGACCATTTAAGAGAGACATATTTCCCTCAGATTACACAGATCCACAAAGAATTTGAAAACAAATCCAATTTTGAAAAACTCCCATATCTACTGGGTGAAATTCCACAGTGTTCCATCACAGCAGCAAGATTTGTGACCTGTTGCCACGAGAAAAGGGCAACCAGTGGAGAACAAACACCATTGTAAATACAACCCATATTTATGCTTATTTATTTTATCTTGTGTCCTTTAACCATGTGTACATTGTTAAAACACACACACACATATACACATATACACATATATATATATATATATGTATGTATGTATGTATGTATGTATGTATGTATATATATATATATATAATGACATTTGTAATGTCTTTATTGTTTTGAAACTTCTCTGTGTGTAGCCAGAAGAG